>NW_018127982.1:1583419-1619785 GCF_001952655.1 Monopterus albus
TGTGTGTGTGTGTGTGTGTGTGTGTGTGTGTGTTTATTTTTATGGTTTAAAGCAGAGACTGGGTGTTTGAGTTTGCCATTGGCTCCAGGTAGAAATCAATGGGTTGACAGTGCACTACTATTGGTTTGTGTGTGTGTGTGTGTGTTGCCCTGCTCTCTAGGTATATGTGTTAGTCTTTCTGTCATATTTGCAGTTTATGCTTTTCTTTTGGGGTGGGGGGAAACAAAACAGGAGGGGAAATTGAGGCAGGGCAGAGCAGGAAGAGGAAGAAGCTGATCTGTGCACAGCATGAAGATGAAGAGGCCAACTGTGGAGGCAACAGATATACAAGTAATATGTTCACAAGGAGAGAGAGAGAGAAAGACAAAGAAAGGCAGTTAGACATGGATCATACTGAAAAGAACATGAGAGACAGACACAAAGAAAAAACTGACTCAAGGCAACGTCAGAAGCAGTGTCTGGGCTGAGAGGAGGTCAGACATGGAGAGACTGGAGCCCAGTGTTTGATGGCCACAGGCTATAGTGACCCATTAACTTGTAAAGCTCCCACATTGGAAGCTGCTGGTCATGCACACACACACGCATTACAGTGTTCATTTTGGTACCTGTACTTGATTTAAGTTTAGTTTAAGGTCAGTTTTGATTTTTGTTAGTTTTAAACATCAAAACTTAATACAGTCTAGTTACTGGTATTATTATCTATCATATTTAATAATTATATGTTCTAAACATTTAGAGGCTGAAAATTGTGAAACATTTTGCTATAAGGTGAGTCTATTAACATACTAAACGTGATCACAAACATTTTGAGATATATAGTAATTATTTTAATATAATAATATTAAGCTTTGTTTACAAAGGAAAACATTTGGATTGTGTTGTTTTACTTGTAACAAAAACAAATAAACTGGAGCATTTAGTTTGTAGTTTTGTGCTCTTTTGAACCTTATTCCCCAGGAGGCACTTCATTTTAGTCAGAGTCAGAGCTGGTGGATCCATTTGGTGTTTCTTGTGCTGTATCCTCATTTTACCATTAACGCTTTATCATTATTATTTAGGATTGTGGTTTTAGATCTGTGACTGTGCTTCCTTTTCACCATAACATAGTTATGTCCTATCAAGTGTCATTACATGCTCAATATTTTTGGCTGCAGGACTGTGTGGGCCATAAAGGCATTCCACGCACACACACACACACACACACACACACACGCATACAAATGCGCTCACAAGCAGCATTTTTCCATAGCAAGACATTCTAGTGCTCTGGAGAAACAGTTGCCAGGGTGGCACTCACTCAGTCCCTTTTTTCACATTCACACCTTGTGTTGTTAGACAGGCAAAAATGTAGGTAAAACTGTGCGCTGTGTTGTTGATAGCATGTTGTCTCTGGAAATCAGATCTGGTCATTTAGCTCTAGTGTGTGTGTATGTATGTGCTTTATAAAATACTTACAGTCTTTATAAAAATTATATATACTACAATAAAATAAGGCATTACTCTGCAAGTAATGAGAAGACACAGCAACAACAAGACCGACTGAGGGCATGAAGGAAGGTGTTTATATTGTTATCATTACATTATTAACACTAAATATGTAAATAACAGCATATGTGTAAGGTTTGCAACAGCATAACACTGAAACCGAATGAAGAATGTCTAGTACACTTACTCAGTTTGCTATTGTGGGAAGAGACTGTTTGTACACAGACATATACACACACACACACACACAAAGCCTCTGTGTTGGTCTTTGCCTGGTAAGATGCCATTGGTCGAAGCAAGCTCAGTGGGCAGCGCTGGCCCACAGACAGCAGTGAGTACACTGAGCAAGTGGTGGGTGGACTGAAGGTCAGACAGGCTCCTGGACACACTGGTATTGTTCTTTCTATCCTGTCTTGCCTACCGTCCACATGTCGATTTGTCCTTGGGCAAGACACTGAACCGCCCCTTTGCCCGTGATGGTGGCACATATGCACGCAGCCCAGGGCTCTCGGCTCCAAACATAATTTTGTTGTACGTGTTACAATGTTACAGTGACAATAAATAAAGCTTCTTCTTTTCTCTCTTTTTTCCTCATTCCCTGACCTGTGACTTTAAGAGCAAAATGTCCATGCGTGTGTCAGTGTAAACCAAAGTACTTCAGCTGAATGTGCCACAGAATATGTTTAATTGGGGAATTGGTATTGGTGTTTAGGGTATTGTGTTTCTGTGTGTGTGTATGCATGTGTGTTGGACTCTGGCATGTTATTAGTCTGAGTCAGCACAGAGGAGGCCCGGCCAGCTCTCTGAGAAGTGTGGCTCTGTTGAATGTAGGAGTGGGAGGAGATGAGCTAAAGGACTTCTGTGACAGTCAGAGTTACACGATGTCTTCCCCTCAGCTGTTACACACCAGATTCCCCAAACCTCTGACTGTACTCTTTGATCCTGGAAGATGAACAGTTTAAACTCACCAAAACCTGTTCACTGGAAGACACAGCTTGAAATTCTGATGAAATGCATCGCCTCATTGAGTGTGACGTTGTAAAACAAGACATTCCTAGTTAAATTGCATCCAACTCCCTGACCTTTGTTTGTTGTTCTTTCTGTCTCTCCCACCTCTCCTTGTAAAGGGCAACACTCATAATCATAGGCAAAACCACTTTGTGTTAGCAGAGCTGTTATTTTCCCACAGAGACAGCGATAGTGCCAACCGCAGAACCGGAGCAGAGGGAGGTTGCTGAAAATTTCCCTGGAGATGCTGCACTCAGTGTTCAAATTATTTGAACCTTGACCTAGTTTGTAGTAGGCCTTTTCAAGTGCTTCCTCTCAGAACGTAATATTTTTGTATGAATGTGTCAACACAGATGCAAGAGGGGAACTCATTTTATGTGCCCCAGTTTCCAGAACTGCATTAATTAGTGTTGGAAATGAACTCTGCATCACATTACAAACTTCAGCGAGCTTGAGGCCGTCCAGAAAATACATGATCCTGCCTGCTTTGCATTGTAACATCAGATAACATTAATGCTCTGTGGTTAATTTAAAGCCTACTCAAGTTATGTTTACAAGATATATAAAATAATGGTGTAAGACTGTTTGGCATCTCTAAATGCCAGAGGTATATTGTATTTTCTCACCTTTGCCTTTTTTAAAACTGAGCGCAGTGCAGAAAGCTTCATAGAAAGCTGGAGCATGCAGCTGGAGATTTGCAGGTCAAAAGATATCTGGACTAAAAATAAACTCTTATTTACAGATTTGTTGTTAATAATGTAATGATATCTACATAAACACCTTCATCCTCTCAGTCAGTCTTGTCTTTGGTGTGTGAGTAACAGATTTTTAAACATCTAGGTTTCACACCATCTTATAAACAACATTTACATGAATATCTTTTAATATGTAGCACATCCTAACTATAAAGTATAGTTATTGATCTACTCAAACAGTGACTGTAATTAACATTGACTTTTAATTTTCAACTGTTTAACCCAGTTTAAAACTAGACATTCAGACACCTTTTCACCTGCAAATTAGACCTGAACAAAGCAGCTGATATTAACTAATTGCAGATGCTGGTAACCTATTGTGTTGGTGTCAGTGTTATGTTGGCTAACATGTAACAAGGAATTACAATGCAGAAATGCCGAACTGCAAACTGTCTGTTAAAGCAGAAACAGAATGGTGAAAGAATGTAAACCCTACTAACTTGAGGGTTTGTTCTCTCTCATCCCAGATGGTCATTTCACCGGGACCCCTCCCACATACGGTTACGATGCAGACCGTGCAGAGGAGCAGCGGAGGCACCATGAGATCCTGCCTTACATCGATGATTCACCGTCGTCTTCACCGCACCTCAGCTCCAAGAGTCGCAGCAGTCGGGACACCCTCTCCTCGGGATCAATGGAGTCCTCCAAATCGGTCAGTATGGCCCCAGCTTCTCATTTATGTAGCTGGAGAGGACAAAAATACAGAGACCCCTCTGAATATAATGTAGTCCAGCACAACATCACCTTTAATTATGACCTCAATAATAAATATATCATAAAATTTATACATTTATGACAGTTTCACCAAAAACGGAAACATTTTGAGCTTCATAAACACAGATGTTAAAAAGGAAGTGTTGCACTGAATTGCATACAACTGTATTTAATGGCCAGTACTGTGAAAGTGAAGAAAATGGGCTGATCAATCCTGCTCTGTCAAAAGCAGTTGGTGAGAAATAAAAACTGCCATTTGAGAGGACTGATAAAGAACAATGTCACCTGCCTTATAACTCTAGAGGCAGTCATCTGGTGAAGAGACTCCCCTTTAAAGAATCTCCCTCTTTCTCATCCAGGGTATTAGGCAGAATTACCTATCGCCTCCATCACACCATCATTGCCTTCATCCTCTTACCTCCCTCCTTCACTTTATGTTGTCCGCAGAGAGAAAATCAGTGATCTGTGATGTCTGGTGCTTTTCAAAGCTTACCGTGAAAAGGATACACACATGCGTGTTTACACACAGTCTCCAGAGTCAGCAAAAGATGAAAATGAATATAGATGACAAAGTCAGAATTTATTTTAAGATGTATCTATTTATGTATTCTATTTATTATTTACTTTTGTTTTATTTAGTATCTATATTTTAATGTATCATTTCTATTACTTCTTCTGATTGTTATCACCTTTTGGTCATTATCATTTGCACCAATGAATTTATAGGCAGTAAATGAGCACACTAAAGCCATATGTTTGATTAGGATAGAGAGGTATCATCGGAGATATTATGAGCTAACACTGCCTCTCACTTCACTGTGCCCTTGAAGAAAGTAATTGCATCAGTGGTCATGAAGCAGTATTCGTTGCTCCACCCATTCAGTCTTTGCTCCTGTCAGTCTGATTGGTGGCTTCAATCTGACAATAAAGGATGAGACCCTTGACTATATCCAACCTTTGAACCTTTGACCCATGAGCTCGGGACTCTTGCTGATTTTAATTTATACACATGCACATACACACTCAAGTTTCTGCACAGCTTTGCACTAACCAGTGCCTTCTCTTGTGTGCAAAAGTACATACATGCATCCTTTTCCCCGTCAAAACAAAATGATTTGTTGTATAAGAGATTAACAAGGATTTGCTAAGTAAATGTTTAGAGTCAGAAACCTTGAGCAGACCTGTCTATGTGTGTTTAGGGTAGGCAGAAGCACCATCACTTAAATATATTATGCAGCTATACAGCAATTATCCTTCAACCAGTTCTCTAAGCAGCCACACAGGCTCAAGAAAATGGAGTTGCCACTGTCCTTGACTTGCCCTTGGATAGTCCCACTGCAAGCATCATCCCAGTCTATTTGAACTGATGAGTCAGAGGCCACATGGGCTCTGATTGGCTTTGGCTTTATGACGCCACTGTGATGAGTCATCAACTTCAGCAATACTGCTGATTGAAATTTCTCTCATAATCTGACTCTTCCTTTTACTGCAAAGGAGAATGAGGGGACCTCACTGACTTGAAGTCAGCTACCCTGGTGTATGATGATTGTGATGTGATATTTATTTGGCATTTTTTCCAAAAGCATTGACCATATCTTTTACAAACAGTGTTTTATCTTTTAAGCCTAGTGTTCATTATGAGACCTACTTTTACAGTGGGTCAATCAAGGACAGCCAGAGCCACTCTATTTTCCCCGAGTTAACAACAGACTGTCTTTTTTAAGAGCTTTTAAGCCTTTACTAGATGGCTGACAGCAAGAAATGAAGGAGAGAGAGATGGAGAATGACAAAGGTCATTGGACAGATCCGAACCTCGGATGTTGCAGTTCATTGTCTGTACCTGAAACCTTATAGGCCACTGAAGCACTCTTGGAATATTTCTTATTTTGTGACTCATTTTTATCTTTCTTTTCCTGCTCAGTCAGCCCTAACCCTTTAAACGACCAACTTTTGTGGATTCTTAGGGCTGGAAAGGTTAAAATTTGTCTTGTTATAATCTATCTCATCTGTAATGAACCTTACACAGCTTGTTTTCCTGCAAGTAAAGTCATGGCATCATGCAACATTGCAAGCATCCTATCAAGAATTCCCTTGCAGACAACAACTTTGTCATTGTCCATCACCTCTGAAGTGCAGTTTAAAAAAACTGAAGTATTCCTGCATTTACAAAAAACAACAACTTGTCTTTCTCCTGCAGCAGCTCCATTAAATAGGAGATACAGTATGCTAAGATAGGATGCAATCTCATTAGACATGTCAGAATACAAGGGATGGCAGAACAGGATCTTAAAAAGATTAGAATGTGAAAAATGAAAATTTAAGAGTTAATAAGGTGTGGAAGAGAGTATGCATTGACACTCACCTTTCTGCTCTCCAGCCTGGCTTGTTTATATGAACTGACAGTCTCCTACACTCCATGAGAAAGAGAGAGATGGAGAATAATGTTATTACAGTCTCCACTGCTCAGTTTCTATCTGGGCCTCCTGAGCTACATCAGAGTGCTTGTCAAATAAACACTGTTTGTATTGATTCTTGTGTATCTCCTGCAAACATTATCCATGCATAAACAAATCAGAAGCAAATCAGAATTCCTAAATCACATTAGGTTCAGTAGAGCCACTGCTAAGGGGTGTTGTGGGGGCTGAAAGGGTTTAAGTGTGAAATATTAGCTGTTGTTGATTCTACTGGATGTGAAAACAGAGATGCACAAACCTAAATATGCCCCATGCAGGGAGAATGTATTGTATTTTTACTATCTTGATTACCAAAAAAAAAACAAAAAAAACAAGACACTTTTTTATTTTGAACCCAGAGATGGGTTCATTAGTTGCCACGGCAATGAATAAAAGATATGTCTGAAGATGTGGGTACATCCTAGGGAGTCATCAGGGGTCTGAAATAATGAACAAACACTTTATGGCTCCTGTTTCCCCTCCATTTGTTCAGTAACATGTGGCTGGATGTTGAAGTTTGCTTTGAATGTTCTTGATGCTTCTATTTGTCTCTCATATTCTTTTTACCAGTGGGCATATTCTGTGATGGTAAAGTCACAAAGCTCATGCCAATACTTGTGGCACAGCAAGGATTTTCATTCATTTTCCATTAATTCACAAATATTTAGGGGCTCCATTGCTGCCCCAGGCTTTCTCTTTTAAGTCAGTGGAGACAGATTCAGGGCTGCTGTAATGTAATGTAATACATATAAGAGTAGTCATAAATCATAGTTATGTTACTTATTTACTTCCATTTCCCTTTTATTTGCACTCAGTGTTTGCAAAGGGGAAACCTTTCTGCATTTAGTTGTCATGGACTCTATACATAATGAACAGTTATGCCCTATGTGTTTCTGGCTAAGTGCACATCTTTAAATCTTGGTTACACCTGTATTATACTGCAGTTCACTGTATTATATTATTTATACTGTACAACCTGGTCAGACCAGCACAGAGCTGACTTTATAAGGGATTAATGGTTATTTATTGTAAATATAACTGTAACACACAGTACTGGGTAAACTTTGAATGGTATTTTGTCTGCAGTACATTCAGTCAAGTTGCTAAATGAATTCTAAATTTATGGTGTGCAGGATGTGTGTGTTCCTTTTAAATTGTTTTGTGGCTTACAAACTAACAGGTAATTTGGTACTTCAGTAACTGTGCTGTAACAAAGGCTATAATAATCCTGGACCATTTCATAATCTTCTGGGCTATAACAATCTTATGAGGTTCATGCCAACAGTGGCCATGGAAACAGGTTTGAGGTCCATTTACCCCTTCATCTAAATAAATGCATGTACACCCACAGACATTCAAATACAGCTCACATGAATACGTAACGAATGCAATAATATTAACATGCATATTTGTACATGATTAAATTTAGCGGTGTAGATAAGTAGTGAGTGGGTTGATGCACAAAATCATACAGATACATTTTTAAAAGTGCAGATTTAATCATTGCTTAATTGTTTAAATCGTTTATTTAACAAAAATGCCATTAGCTGAGCCCAGAATCCCAAATGTTAAGGATGTACTACTTTTCATTTATGATGTTGTAAATCAAAACTCTTTGGTTTTGCAGTTAAAGGATACCATAGGTCTTTTTCAAGTTTATGTTAAAACAACACCTACATGCCTACATATGTACACCAAAACAGTTAGTGACTGCAGTATTTGTTCTTCCGGTCAATACTGGCTGTGGCGATTAGAATGGGAGAGATGTAGGACTAAATCTCCTGGCCCTCCTTTGGTGCAGACATGCATTCCCATCCAAGAGAAATACCACAGCTGATAGGAGGTTTCAGGTGATGATATGATAGCATTGAAAGTATTGAAAAAAGCAGTAATTTTTTTCAGATTAATTGTTCAGTGGTGTAGTTTGTAAAATGTCAGAAAAAGCAGAAAATAGACAATCACAGTTTTCCAGTGGCAAAGGTGATGTCTTCAAATCACTTGCTTAAAACATTAAAATTAAAAATTTGAAACAAAGCAAAATATTCACCAAAAAACAGGAAAATACACATATTGTAATGATTTCAATCAGACTTCCTGTTTTAGGCTTTTATTTTGGTACGCTTTCTCTGCTTCTCACCACTCTCTTGATCCACCTTCACCTCAACTAACAGTCTGTGTATTTAAGCCAGCCGTTCACGCTCTGTAGTTGCCTGTTTGTCATCACACACAAGAAAATGTTCTTTTCCACCCTCACATTTATGGATTATTGTTTCATCTATTACCTCTAGACTTTGCTTGACTGTTGCGTTCTGTGGTCACTGTTCAAGAGCTATTAGAGTATACTTACCTTTGGACTCTGGATTTCATTTGTGGTTTTTTTTTTGCCACTGGGTTATGCCAAGAATTGCTAAGTTAGATTTATTGTTGATCCTCCTGTGGTAGTTTACTGTGAGTGTTTGCTGTTAGCTAATTCTTGCCCAGTAGATTTTATTCTGTCTCTCATTGGTTTCTTCTGTATTTCTGTCCAGTATACAGACCTCTAGACCAGATTCTGTTCGTGTTTGTGCAAATTCTTCAGGTTTATGTTTACCATGTCACATTTAAGAAGTTGCTATGAAATCCTGTTTGTCTTAAAGCTTTTTTTTGGCTTGTTTAGTTTGTAAAAAAAACTAAAACTTTTGACTTTTTATGCCAAACTTAACCTCAAGCTTTGGATATGTGCTTTTACTTGCCTACCTTGCAACAAGCTTTTTATTACAGTTATAGGAAAAACGTCTTCTCTCTTTACTTCCCTGGATGTGTCTTCTTTCTCTCTCCATCTCTTCTTTTCTTCTTCTTTTTTGTCATCCTCACTCACCCTTCCTCCCTGTTGTCTCTGTCTTTCCTCCTCCTCCTAGCCAGATGGACTGGATTGCTTCTTTGTACCAGCCTGAGCTGTGTGCGTGTGTGCGTGTGTGTGTGTGTGTGCACTTGGCACCTGCACATTCTCTCACACACATAGTCAGCCTTGCTCCCATGGGAGACCCTGCCTGTTTGAGTTATTTCAGAGTTCGTGGTTAAACAAGACAGCCCGAGGAATCTGTCTGTCTTTCTGTTTTCTTTCATGTCCCTACTCTTCAGTGAGCTTTGACTGGGCTGAGGGGGATGTGGATGCAACCAGGGAGGGTTACTAGAAGGTGCAGTTATTGCTGTTTGATCTATTAGTATATGCTATAGCACTCACAAACAACAAACTTGCAGGAGTTTCAAGTTCAGCTAAGAACGAGGAACCCTTTAACTTAAGCTTTTCAAACAAGTCATATTAGAGGTGTTTTTACCAGATGATATCAGGACTAATATGATGTTTTGAGTGTTCTTCATTCCTCAGACGAGAGAATCCAATTGTGTGAAAACAGTTCAAACGTGTACAGGATTTGAGTTTGTGTGTATAATACTGCATTGCTGGATATTGTTGTAACTTAATTACTGTATGTCTGTGTGTTTCTTACAGACTGAATGTGATCTGGAAAAAGGTTTGGAGATGAGGAAGTGGGTCCTGTCTGGGATTTTGGCCACTGAGGAAACATACCTCAGTCATTTGGAGGCACTGCTGCTGGTGAGAATACAGACATATATTTCATATTTTCATACAGTATAGTGAAGTAGAATTGTATTAGGTATGTGCCAACTGATAAGGAAATTTAAATATTGGACACAATTTTGTGTCTGTGTGTTTGCCAAGTATGGATGCAGTTGTTTCATAGACCATTTATTTGCTTTTATTTAGTGTCACTAGGTGATATGATTATATATAGTCTAATGTGAACTGATATAAATGTGTAAGATTTTTTTCACAAGCGACTTTAACATAAAGTAAGACTGTAAAATGTTTGGCCTCAAATGGAAATTAAAGCTTAATGCCACATTAAATTTCATTTCACTTCATATAAATTTATTGAGTCTGCTGCTTTAAAGAAGCTCTTATCATTATCTTTATACTAACAAATTATTAAATGTTTATCTGTAATGTTACAGCAACAAACGCACAGAGACTTTCCTCAGCTCTATGGAGCATATTAACATCTTTTATCTAACTGTTTGGGTTTCATGGTATGCAGCGTTCCTGTCTTGGTTCACTCTCACTGCACTCATCAAGTTTATTTCCAGCAGCAACAGGCAGCTATTTTTGGTGAAAAAAGATAAAACGTGTCAGCTTAGCACCAAACTGTCGACAGACAGTTAGCAACTAGCTGCTGAACACAGAGGGAAATTTAACAAATAAAGAGAGTGAATATTGGACTTGCAGTCATCAAATGGCCAGAAACACAAACCAAAACATGAGCACTCAGAGAGCACATGTATCTCCGCCAAGGCACAACATTTGATAATGCAAATGGATCCCTTGTGAAAAATAAAATCCAGAACAGCACAAAATGCTTCCTAAAATCCTTGATCCGGATTGGATCTGGATCATCTTTTAGAGTATGATAGACAATTATACTGTGCATCTTACCTGAACATTTCAGGGTTCTATCTTCATTATAGGCCAAATTATGACAGAAAGTATGCATTAAATGGGCTTTTCATTGTTAATTTTAAATGGCTGTCAGACTCTAAATCCAGATCAGATCCAGATGAAATTTGGTCTGGTGATAGACATTGCCACTCTACATATGTCTGTGAAATTTGATTTCATTTTCAAAAATAATTTCAATAACATTTGACAGAGACATGATTTTCTTTTCAATTTTGCCCATTTTAAAGATGGGAGATTTTTGGTGTTTTTTTTTTTTTTTGGTCATTATTTTTGTGACCTTGACCTTTGACCTTTTTCAGCCAAAATCTAATCACGTCTGTGTTTGGTCCCTACCAATCTCTGTACCAATTATGCTGATGATCCATCCAGCAAAGAAACACACACATACAACCAAAAACCTAACCTCCTTGTTGCTTTGTTTGTCTACTAAATATGAGTGCAGGTAACACCACAGGAACTTCATTATAATGAAAAGCATGTCTGAGACCACGTGAACAAGATGCAGATGTAGCCTTGCAAATACAGGATTTATACTATAATACAAAGGATTCGCATGCCATAAAATGTACCTTTAGGCTATGTGAAGCATGTAGGTAGTTTAAATCAGCAAATAGCTCCTATTTGGCAGCTGATGTTTTGTTATTGTTAGTCAGATATAATCAAGAGTACCCGGGCTTGCTTTACAGATATGGATCAGATTTTTGTGGCTGTGTTGAGTTCATACAAAGACTCAGTGAAAAGTACATTTTACACCTGTAATCTCCATTGTTTGTTCCACTCAGCCCATGAAGCCTCTAAAGGCTGCAGCTACCACATCGCAGCCTGTGCTCTCCGTGGCCCAGATAGAAACCATCTTCTTCAAAGTGCCTGAGCTCTATGAGATCCACAAAGAGTTCTACGATGGACTTTTGCCCCGTGTCCATCAGTGGAGTCACCACCAGAGAGTCGGGGACCTCTTCCAGAAACTGGTAAGGAAAAACAAAGAGAGAAGTGAAGAGGCTGGAGTATGTGTGTTCCTTATGACAGAAGAAACATTTCTTAAATGGCAAATGCTTCCCTTAAAGTGTCAACACTGAACACATGAAAAGTGGACAGTACTAGAAAATACATTCAGACTACTACATCTACAATTTCTGACCTGTGGAAGCAGCCCAAAGCGAACCCACTGTGCTACAATGACATTATTCACAATGATGTTATTTCTGGAAAAGGGAGGCCTTCAGAGAAAGAATTTGTCAGCATAATTCAATAAACCAATAAAAAAAAGTAGATTTGATTTTTGTAGTAATCCTTTTTTATCATTTTAAATTTAGAGAAAGACTGAGTCGTCCTTTTCTTCCTATTTCCTCCTCAGCAGCCACATGCTTTCTCTTTGTCCCCCAGTAATTTCTGCCAAAGATGTCTGCGCCAAATGTTCACTGGGTCTATATTATCATTTTCACAATGGGTCAATTAACCCACAATGCATCATTTGTTAATTCTCTATGAAATACCTCTCCTGTCCAAATACGTAGTGTTTCTTTCTCTCTCTCTCCCCTTCATTTATGCTCAAACACTCATCTACACACATACACACACACACACAGAGGGAGGTGCAGGCGTTTGACAATGCTGCCTTTCTGCCTCAAGCAGCTGAGGCCATCACTGCACTGTGCGCTTTGTGTCTCGAAGAAGCTTCTATAAATAGGAGCCTCTCTCTTTTGCTTCTCACTCTCTTCCACTCACTCACATGCTCCCTCTCCCTCTCTTATTACCTTAATTCAGGAGGACCCTCTTGCAGTTAGGCTAAGAAATTTTAACTTAATTTGTATTTTTTTATTGTAAAGGAGGCGCATGTCAAAGTCCATTGTTTAATTAATTAATTAATTGTTTAGCAGCCTGTCTATATATTTTTTTCTAGCTGAAAACTGTTTCTCGGTCACATTAGACTTCTATCTAATGAAACTGCTCCACTCTCATATATTATATTTTGTGGCATTCATGTGGACAGCAAAGTAAGAATTTCATTGTACAGGAAAACACATTTCCTAACTGTACATATGACAAATAAACATTTTAAACTCTCAGCTTTAAAAAAGGATGTGATGTCATGGGGCTGATGTGGTTTATAAATAAATATTGAACAGGGTGATTGTAAACTGTGATAGGATAAAGCTGCTAGAATTTAAAGAGCAAAGTTGAATAAAGGTGAGTTCTGACCTGAAAATCCATTGACACACCCAAAAAGACGGCATTGAAACAGGAAAAGCATTTTTTTTTTTGCATAAACTGTGCTGGTGTGACAGTACTTTTAATCATTTTCTTTGTCTGGCCTCAACCATTGTGTCAGCCTGATGCTTCACACCCAGTATTTACACTTTTTTTAATCAACCTTGACAATCTGGAGAACGCCTGTCTTTGCCACTCTTTCTGCCGAATGCATACACTAATATATGTTTTTGTACATACACACTAATGCATACACGCACACATGTACACGCTCATAACATTTACATTTACATCCCATTCCCTCCTTCCAGACAGTAGTTAAAAGAAGCCAGGTAAAGAAAGCACTGAGCTTGCAAAACAAAACAAAAAAAACTATGCTACGTACACGACAGCCAGAGATTAGATGAGATAATAGATGATACGTACAGGAATGGGTGAGGAAAGGTTCAGAAAGGATGAGAGTCAATTGGGTCGGCAAGTAGACGTAGGCTGCTGCAGCTACAGTATAACAGAGCTGTCTGACTGTGGCTTTGAAATCTGTGAGGGAAGCAAATGGGCTAAGGGATCACAAAACATCAGAAAAGGGAAGGTAAGAGACGAGAGAAAAGCGGAAGAGGTACAGTGTCAATGTCAGAGAGATTGTGGCATGCAGCCTTGAAGGCTGAAAATAAGGCTAAATCACACTTTGTGTTTCTGCTCCTCCTAAACACACATGAAGCGTGTGACGCACTTCATCCAGCTTCTTTGTGTTAAGGTTTTACACAATGAGGATAGACAGGCAAACTGAGACTGGCTTTGACTGCTGCTCTTCAGAGATCTACTGTAGGACCAAAAAAAAGCTTGATTCAGTGAATTTACAGAAGAAAACCCCCTCTGACCTTTAATTTGTCCTCACTCAGCCAACCTACAAGTTGTTCCACACTTTGTTGAAGAATTTATCAGTGAACACATATGTACCCTGTGCGCAGCTTGCTCTTGAACATCCTTTGCATAAAAAAGATGAAAACGAGCCGAGTATGCAGTGTTCCAGAACGGTCACTGAGATTTCTTCAGGCGTTGGACTTTTTCTTTCACTGACAGTTGCTCTGTTATGCTTAAGTATCAGGTTTGTCAAATATCATGGTAATTCTGTAACAAAATTAGTTTCTGAGTAAATCTTTGTTGGGATACACCATGCAGATGCCATGTATTGGATCTACAACACCTGGTTTAAGTTGCTTGCAACATTTAAGACTTCTTTAAATCTCAGTTAATTCTTTGCAGGCAAACATTTCATAATCAAGAGATCTGAATTCCAGCAACATTTGCAGTAAAAAAGACAACACATTTCAACCTGTGGCTGTTGGCAAAATTAGTTTAAGACATACCACAAAGGAGATTTACCTTTACATGCATTCATAATAGCAACCAAATGTGTGAGAATGAGTAATCCTTTACTGCATTTTATAATTAAAAGTGCTTATTGTTTTTTTAGCTATACTATCTTAGCCAGGTGACCTTTCTTCTAGTGCCACTGAGTAAAATGACTTAACAACTCCTATATTTGATTTGATACATTTAATTTGGCCCCGGTTATTCATGTCCCATATCTATGAACTTGCTGTTGTAGCCCTCTTGTGTTTAGTGCTAATTAGCAAATGCTAACAGACTAAACTAATATGGTGAACACTGTAAACATTACCTACTAAACATTAGCATGTTAGTATTGTCAATATGAGCACATTAGCACTGAGCTCAAAGCACAACTGTAAGCTGTACAGCCTTATACACCAGCTAGCATGCCTCTAGACTTTGTCTTGCATTACTTACAAATGAAGGTTCTAACCTTTCTAATTTGGTTTGATTGAATTGTACAGTAAAGAGTGATTCTTTCCTCCATAAGAACGTCCTTGTAAGTAGCCTAATTCAGGCGTTTTGTGTAATGTCTATAGCATCAGTTATGAGGCTGTTTTCTTAATGTTGTTTTCCGCTGTGTATTACACACATGCTCTCACACAGGACAAATCCCAAACTGAGAAATCCAAACACCCAAGCAGTTTATTTCATCACCCAAAGCCATTTTCTGCTATGATATGGTGGCCGCAGCCGTTAACTCAGTAAGCCTTCACAGCTTTCTGTGTGGTTTTGTGGATGCGGCTGGCAAACATTCGGGCTCTCTGTTCTCTCCACAGACAAACTGTCACGCTCTGAATGGCCTCTGCTGTGGTGCAGATTGTGTGGCCCAGGGCAGGACACAGGGTAGTAGGATTGTGAAATTTGTTTCACTCAGTTGCCTTATTCCACTTTCTTCCTGGTATTTGCAGAACACAATGTAGAAAAATGAGCTCAGTTATATGGGCTTAGAGATGTGTAATATTCCATTGCTAGTCATACATTGATGATGATAATAATCATGATATTTACTTGTAGGATCCTTTTCAAAGACCAAGACAAGGCAACAAAGAGTGAGAGTGAGTGAGTGAGTGAGATCTATGGAAAACTAAAAAAAAGACTGCTAGTAGACCAATTGATCAGTTGACTGAAAAACTGAGGCAATATTTGGCATTTCTAGATAATTGGCATTGGCCACTGTCTGCACCAATGCTTATTATTTGAAAATGTTCAGCAAATGTGTGTCTCAATTGTTATTGTTATATTTTATCTGATGTAAAAACTGGCAAAAACCACAAAATTTATATCAGCATACTACTGTATACCAGCCACTGGCCTTCCCACTCCAAATATCTGCATCGCCCACTGGAAAACTCATATCAGACAAAAACTGTAAAAGACATAGCAATGGACTATAAAAAAATTAAAAAATACAATAAGAAAATAAAACCCATGCAGAAAAACAATACAACTGAAAAAAAATCATTTCATATTCTCTGATAACAGTACATTTATCAGACAAGATTTAAATGACGATGCTGATTCTGAAACCCTGGTTACCCTTTAAGCTATTGTAGTCATTCACATTGTGCACCTTTTTCTTTCCAATGACCCACTATATTCACTTGTCCCACTGGACTTGTGTTGTAGTGCTGTCACCATATTCCCAGATCCCACTAATGAGCACAGTGTTATTACAGATACAAAGAATGGCCAGTCCTATGAAAATAAGACTCGATCAACCTTAATTACTATTTAAGCCTGGTCTTTGAAAATGACAACAAACCTCTGGCAAAATACCTGAAGCTTCACACTGGGTCACATGGGACTACAAAATCTGAAGTATGGCAACAAGCTAGGTCATAACAAACCTTTAAAGATAACGATTCATGTTCAGTGCACTCAGGTAGGCGTTTCTGAGGTATTTGCTATTCTTTATACAGGTGTGTGTGAGGCTCTCAGTGTTACACACAAAGCCTGTCTCCACTGTATTCTCTCCTTTGGCTTTTGTTCAAGAGAATTGATTGTGCTTTTGTTCATCATTGAGATGCATCCTAGTGCTGGCAGGCAGTGGTTGGTGGAGTTTTATTCAGCCATCCAGCTTCTTAAATGTGCTTTTCTAACCTCCATTACACTACTCATTAATTACTCACCCCTAGCACAGTGCAGGGCTCGCTGATTACTATGGCAACAGGCCCACAGTGTGGTAACACGCTGTTGTTGTGGCCATGATCCGTGTCTTTTGTTTGCTTGATGTTTCATTTCATAGTCTGCAGGGCAATGCTTGCATTTCTTTAATGGGATGTTTTCATTAGTTTGTTGCTTGTTTGTCAACAAAACACTTGACAAACTGTGCACCTTTTGAGGCTTCATGTATTTTTAGAAAACCAGTGTAGTGTGATGTTTAGAGCAGCACCTAGGTTGCTGTAAGTGTGCGTTTATGTATGCATATATATATATATATATGTGTGTTTATACCTTTTTTGTTGCCTTAGCTGTTTTTACAATGAACTGTTCTGTCTAAGAAATAAAGAGGATGTTGTTTGCCAACTATTTATTTCTCTTATAAATTATAACCATGACTAAAATAAATATAGTGATAGACAAGTTTTTAATCTCTGTATTCACTTTTTATTTGGACACCAAGCAAGCACAGTAAAACTTTTTAATGCTTCTGCACTGTTGTATACTCTTCTACCTTTACTGTACAGCTATTCTCTTTTTTACATGCACATTGAGAGCTGTTATACCGGAGTCAAACTCCTCATGTGTCCAATACACCTGGCCAATAAAGCTGATTTTGATGCTGCTATTTCTTGCTCTTGCTTTCCATCAGGCCAGCCAGCTAGGTGTTTATCGAGCGTTTGTGGATAACTATGAGTTGGCTGTGGAAACGGCAGAGAAGTGCTGTCAGGCTAACACGCAGTTTGCTGAAATCTCTGAGGTAAGAAAAAATGGGAAAACAACAAATACCAATGTCAAGCTTGCAACATAAGTATGTGTTTTTACTGTAAATGTGGGGAGAGGAATTGGAAAACTGTGAATAATTACCAGTTTAGTTTCTATCTCAAAGCTTCTTATCACTGTGCAAATTAGTCAATCAGACAGTTAACCCCATGCATAACAGCAAATTATCCAAATAGGTTTCACATGTATTTTCAGCAGAATTCTTTCTTTCTTTTTTCAAACATATGGCAGTTTCTGATACATCATCAGTTTTCATCTATGTTTTAAGAGGTCTACCAGTTGGTGTTGAGGCTGGTGTCTACATGCAGGAAGGGGAATTCATCATCGATGGTTGTTAATGGCCTAAGTAATGATGCATGACTCTGAGCAACATCGGGGTGGGGTGGGGGGAGGGCTGCTCTGGATGGCATAATTAATTTGGAAGGGGGGGGGGGAGGGCTGCTCTGGATGGCATAATTAATTTGGAAGTGGGTGACCTCAGAGCTATAAAGATAATAACCTTGCCGTGTTTTTACATCACTTAACCACAGTGAACTATTTTATTTTTCCTTTTGGAAATGATTTTCCCTTTCACATTTTGAAGCTGCTTTTTGTCTCCAAACAGAACCTGAAGGTGAGGAGCCCCAAGGACTGTAAGGACCAGACGGCCAAGAACTCTCTAGAGGGTCAGTTACCCCTTTTACTTAATTCTGTTAAAATATTATATAAAATAAAATGTTTATCTATAAAATGTTGAAGTAATTTATTCATGTAAATATTTCAGTTAGATTCCTCTTCTTTCCAATCCACAGCTTTACTATATAAACCAGTGGACAGAGTGACACGTAGCACATTGGTGCTTCATGTAAGTAAGAGTGAGCGCTGACACAGCAACGCTCCTTAATAAGGCCACTCCACAGCTGTGTTCTGTTGTGTTTGAGTCTTTGTCACATATATTATGAAAGAAGTGGACTTGAATGACCAGTAGAAATATGCTCTGTGCTGTAACTTTTTCATTGCATGTCTGTGTGCCTACATGTATTTGTATATGCATAATTTTAGCTGGATCTTTCAGCATTTGGTAGTAAATATGTATGGTTCTAATGCTGTACCACAGGACTTGCTCAAACACACACCCACCAGCCACCCAGACTACCCGCTTCTGCAGGACGCATTACGTATCTCCCAGAATTTCCTGTCCAGCATTAATGAGGAGACGACATCCCGACGCCAATCTGTGACTGTGAAGAAGGGAGAGGTAAGTGCTCAGAGATTTACAAAACAAGGCACTGACTGCTCAGACCAAAGTGAGCCACACTATGTAGCCAGTTCTTGTACCTTATCCACTTATTCAGCTTTAAACATGAGAGGCAGCATGGTACTGTACAGTATATGACTGGGCTCTAGTGCTGCAAATATACTGACCTACAATAAAAGTAGTTCTAGGTTGCTGAAAAACCTGACTGCATAGTTGAATGTCAAAGGAAATGTGTGCGCTGTTTTGAGTAATGGATGGTTAGAGCATTTTGTTGAATGTTGTGCAGCATCTTGAAAACTATTTGTTTGTTTCCGTGGACACGGAGCTCTAGGCTAATATCCATACTGCACATACTACATAAAAACATATCACATTACATCACAATATCTGAACGAACCCTTTAATGAATTTTATCTTGCTGTTTTCTGTATTTCCAACCTTAAAAATATGCTTTGAACCCATCACCGGTAATACTGCTCTATAAAAGCAGTATTCTTCTACTTCTCTACAGACAGGTAGCAATAAAGGTGTAAATAATAGGCATTTTTTCATCCCACATCTAATGTACTTTTGTTGAGAATGATGATGTCATGACCCCACCCTCCAAATTACCTTGAAGTCACTGCCAAACAAGCAAATGGCTGTACAGGGGCCACCAATCTGCAGCCTAAAGCAGAGTCCATGCCCTTATATGGTCATACAAGGGTTGTTTAGTTGAGGGTGTTTCTCTGTGTCTCTCTTGTGGCTTCCACATCTCTCATCTCCACTAACACAAACACACACACACACCAGCCACCCCCCATTGTCTCCCCGTCCCCAGAGATAACTCGATGCACATGAATGGATGCCTCTTGATTGATAGCTTGTGTGACACTACTGTACGTAATGCCTTGTAATGAGCCAGCAAGTTAATTATTCATAAATAGAGGGCAGGAACAAGCAAGCAAAAAGGCTTTGTCGGCTCCTCCCTTTGCTCAAAGGAGGGTCATTACTGCACTCATTTCACAAACACACACACACACACACACACTCAAATACACACTTTCCTACTCTTTGTTCCATCCACTCTGTCTCATTTTTGTATTTGAACATACACCCACCCACACACACCCCACCTATCCCCACAGGCCCCAGTTCCATCCCAGTCTGGCCAGACCTCCACTCCAGTCATCAAATATTAATGATGGATACATGCAAGCAGCACATGGAAATCAATGGTGCTCATTATATCATGCCTTACCACAAACAGGTTTTCCCCATCTGAGCTGCAACCATGTCAGCACACATTCACCTGCTCTGTTGAAGTCTGATGGCTGTATACTTCACCATCAATACAGCTTTTATAACTTTTTCTGTGCCTTTAGGTGTTCAAAGATAAACTTGGTCCTCAGGGGTGCTTATGGTTTAACTTTGTGAAAATGTTGCCTTCGTAATCCTTTGTTTATGTGATGTAAAATTTCAATACAAATTAGACTGCAGAATTTGTGTGGGCACAGTTACATTTATTTCATTTCTACACAGCCAGCCTAGTGGCTGATAGTGACACTATCATTATATACAAGTGTTGAGTGATTGTTTGGCTGCACACAGGGGTCACAGTAACTATTGAAACAACCAGAAAGTTTAAAATAACACTAAATAAAACCTCTTTTGGCAGCTAAACATTGTCATGGTCTTGAATTTCCATTGTCACAATTAACACTAATGATTGCAGTGTATGGGGAACATGTTTACAACATGGCAGAGAAGTTTAAATTTAAGTTCTCTGATTGCAGTGTATGGGGAACATGTTTAAATTTAAGTTCTGTGCAATCATTGTCTCATCTTTTTCTGTTATTCATTTGTTATGACAGTGATGAGAAGAGGCAAAAACAATCAGATAGCATAAGAACAAGGCTGCAGTGTTCGTTTATGATCTGACCTGAAATCTAGGGGATTGGGGGAAAGCTCATTCTTATTCTTCATGTGTACACACTAGTGAGTAACCTGTGGTTTGTTCACTGGAGGCATGCAGGAGCAGAGCAGCACAAATGTCCCCAGAGGGCCTGGTCTGGCCAGACGAGGGGAGGGGGTGGGCAAATGGAAGCTGTTTAATTAAATGCAAATGATGGCACTCCCTAAATCTCAGTTAACCTCATTGCTCTGCTTTATTTACCTTTGGGAAGGATATCCTCCTTTTGTGAGCGTGTGTGTGATTCAAGTAGAGGTGCACACACTCATCTACACCACTTTCATCTGTCTGTCTGTTCTTCTTTTATTCTGTCATCACACAAACATATCCACCTATGCAACAAGAAAACACAGAGCCACAGAGATGACCCTATAAGTGTGTATTCTAAATATACATACAGTATTTTGTGCATTCATGCCATTTCTCACGCACATGCCCTCAGCGAGGCTCCTGCAGAAGAGTCAATATTTAATTTGCATCTTGTGCTGTCAGCGCGCTTCGCCTCACATTGCTCTGCATTCACTGATGCTGGTGATGTTCTGGTCAGCTATTATAAAAAACAGAGACAGTCACATTTCTCCGACTGGCTGTTTTATATTATGAATATGTCATCTGATGCGCTGAGACAGCTGGTTTGTTAAGGGTGTCTTTTCCCTAGTATCAGGGCAAAGCAGCAGCATAAGCACATTTTAAATTCATCCGAATGCTGATAACAGGAATATTGTGTGTCTGCATCCAAAGGTAACACAAACAACAAAGTGCATTTACAGTAAATGAATCCAGCAAGTGTGTCAAACCATTGATTTAAATAAATAAACTCATAAGAAAGTCACTTTCGGCTTTTCCCGTTTAGGGGCCGCCACAGCAAATCGTCACACTGACAACTCACATGTTGACATGTGTTTTACACCAGATGCCCTTCCTGACGCAACCCTGACTCAAACCTGGGCTGCAGCGGCGAGAGTGCTGCGTCTTAATCACTAGCCTACCAGGGACAGCTACAAATAAATGAACTCAAAACAGAAACAAATATTAATAATGTCTTAATTCTGATTCAGTCATGTCCAAATCTCTGCTAAGGATTTTTGATAACAGACTTAAATGTGCAGGTTAAACAGGTGCTGTTGTGGCAGGCAGATGTTGTGACCTGTCTCACTTTAGCCTTGTACAGTATTCCCATTCCCACCCTTGCAGTTAGATGCCTGTAAATCCCTAATCTATCTGTTATCCCTCCTTTTATCTTATCTCTTTATCATAAGATCAGTGGAAGAGAGGATTACCACTGAGGTTTGATGGGCAGTGTAGTTTCTCAGTGGGTAATTTCAAGTCGAGTTCTGCCTGAACATGTAGATAAATCAGCTCCTGTATAACACAAAGTAACTTCATCTGCTTTATCACTATCTTGTTGACCCTTATTTTAATCTGCACGAGTCAGCATCAGTAGTTCATCAGTTAAAGTGCTTTCTGTATAGTAATGCAGCCAGCTGTACTTACTGTTCAATAACCCGATCAATATTCTAGTCCAGTCTAAGAATTTGCTGCCAACTCAACTTTACTGTCACATGAGACTTTAGCTTGTTGAGTCATAATTTTGCTTCCAAATTCAAGATTTAAGATAAATTGTGATATACAGAGAGAATGAAATTCTTACTTTACTGTCATTTCTGATTACTATTCATGGATAAAATAAAAAGAAACAAGTAACTCAAGACTACATAAAGGGAGTGCTGAAAGGTGCACTATATGTCTCCTTGACCTCTGACTACACTGTGCATCACAGCTAGGTGTGGTCTGTTGTAATTGTGACTGCACCCAACTATGGTCCCATAGCGGCACACTGCATCACTGCTGTGTGGAAAAAGTATGCTCTCACCCATAGCTGGCAGGGCAGGCCAGATTATCGAACAGGGTGCAGTTACTCTTTGAAGAGTTAAAAAAAAGAAAATGAGAAGAGGAGAGCAGAAACAGAGTAAGTATACAAATATAAAAATACATGTCTCAGTTGGCTTTTAATGAAATATCTCAGCCATCAATATTTTATATCCAGAAACATACATTTGATAATCCCCTGACTCTGCAGCACCAGCAGGTCTAGGTTTTCACTTACCCAGTGAAATATCTCTACATACAAATTTCAAATTTTCCAGTATTGTTTTGGTTTATGACATGCAACACTAAATGAGTCAGTTATGCTCTGTTCAGTGAAAGTAATCAAATGTTCACATTATGACCATTTTAGCATGTTGATGTTAGCATTTAGCTCAAAGGTCTGCTGTGCTTAAGGATCTAATTACAGAGCTGCTAGCATGACTGTAGAGTCCTAATCTTTGTTCTGTATTTATGCTTTTATGTATTACTTTTGAAAGCTGAATCACTTTATATTTAATTCATTGGTACTGGCTCATTCGAAGCCATGTCAGCTCAACCCTGATTGATGGTTTGTACTACTGGTGCAGTGGGACTTTAAATATGGACAGCTTCACAGTATAGCTTAAGCTCTAGTTTTCCTTATTTCAACAATGTAATGTTCTATTTGAGTAATATACCAGAACTAAGAGCAGCAGTGTGACTGATGACTCAGTCTAACTACTGGACAGTATGTTTCCTAAATTTGGACTGACATGACAGCATGATTGACAGAAATAAAGCAAGATGAAGGCTTCATATATATACATATACAGTATTCCAGATAGAAAACATTCTCAGGGGATTACATGACATATGGAATGACTTCATAGGTGGCATCAAAGTCCCAAAACCCAAAAATGGAAACAGAATGATGACTGTGTACAGTGACTAACCACACACTCACTACAATGAGCAGTTTGTCCTATCTCAGTCTGTGATTCAACAAAAACCGAATCAGGAAATTAAAGCAGGACATTTCAGGTGAAGGAGATTATTGTAACATGTCTGTCAGTTTTCTTATGTAAAGTTTCTTGTTGTGTGCACACTGACAGGTACATCATCACAAAACCCACTAGAGACCATGACACAAAGCAGCTCATCTGGAGGTTATCTATCACATCATCACAGGCTTCATTATCTAGCTAGTAATGAATAATTTCCCCCCAGGGGGAATTCAACTTATTAGATTCATATTGTGGGGATCAAACCGTGATGGGAATTTGCTCTAGGTTGTTCGTATGTGCGTATGTATGTGTGTAACCTTAAGAAAGGTCACCACAGTGGAGCGCCTTTAGTGATCTTTCACAAGGTTTGGTAGCTACTGTAAGAAAACTGTTTGTTCAGGTCAGGTTTTAGCAAACACATTAGCATCTGTAGCACCTCAGTGTATTGTGGTTGTGACAATGACCTTGTGTTCGTGATGGAGGGGTGCAGCCATGATGGTGAGGGTGGCATCAAAGTGGAGATAAGGATGTCCTTTATGTCTGCATACTGGTAATGTTAGATCCCATTAGGTGTATAAGTGCATAAAACCAGGTTCAGACAAAGTCAAGCGCTTAAAAAACAAATTTTTAGATTTTTCTTAAATACAATTTATAATTTGTGCAATGCAAAGAATGAAAGTAAGGGCACCGGGAAACTTCTTTTGTGTTTATAAGGTTCCCACCAGCTATTGCATTAACTTTTTGCAGTTAGCCCCTCCTGCCTTATCATTTATACTTTATACCGCACAAAGACCATTTACTATTGAGTTATGGTAGGATGTGTCTACTCCCTGATATTTGTTTTGTGCCCATTCTTGTTGTAAATGTCTTTTCTTCTTTGGAACATAACATCACTGCCCCCTTTTGACAAAAGGCAACATTACACATCTCATTACATAGTCTGACATCAGTGATAAATCCCAGGGCTCCAAAAAATGCTTTCCTTGTCTTCTAATACTGTAGCTCATTGGTTCCTGTCTGTAACCTGGAAATCAGTGATAATACACATCACAGAATATGACAAAATAATTTATCAGCTAATCGTTTTAATCAGTGCAATTTAATGCAAAACCCTCCACAGTTTGGGGGTAATGATTTGGTTATTTTTCAGTGACCACGATGATGAGACAAGCAGACATTTCTGATGCTGGAGCAGAGTTTAAAACTAAACTCCACTTTCCCTCAGCCTCCATCCTCCACTTGGTGTTTGCTTTGTCTCCTTTATGTTTCTTGCTGCTAGAAGTGGATCTGGAATTTGACAGGAGAAGAGGAGAGATAGAGCTTTTGCAGCCCCAACACAAAGGCTCTGCAAACAACAGATTTGCTAGTGTGGCACTCGGAACTGGCCTCGTCACTGATGCTAGACCACGTCCATCAATCTATGCTGCCCATCTTATACAGACTACTAGCACACTGAGAAGAACTTGAACTCATTAGTTTGAGTTTGATTGTTAAATACAGTTTCAATGCTTATTTCAGCCGCTACCAGTTTAGTGCCAGCTGTTTAACTATGGGCACCATAAGCTTTGAAATACTGACCCCTACACTGTTTGTATTTGCTATAGAACCGGCAGCTGCTTAAGGACAGTTTCATGGTGGAGTTGGTGGAGGGAGCCCGGAAGTTGCGGCATGTCTTCCTCTTCAGTGATCTGCTGCTCTGTGCCAAACTGAAGAAGCAGCTTGGAGGGTAAGAAATGTGACTGTTTTTGTATCTTATCCTCACACAGCTTAGAGTTACAGCAACAAAATACATACAGTAGTTTACCACCACTGCAAGTAACCATGGGTTCTGCTGCTCAAAGCTCATTTTACTGGTCTTGTATCAGGTTCCCAACCACAATGTAAATGAGCATTTAAAAGATAAATCTCAGTATATCAGTGTATTCAGAGATTTTCAGACTGTGAGGCGCTCCTGTGTTGAGCATTGTGAGAGTTGAAAGAGAGCTGCAGAGGAGGAGATGTGAGGCATATTACTGCATGAGGGTAATGGGACCTAGTGTATGTCGGTGCTCACAGTAGTTTACCACCACTGCAAGTAACAGTGAAAGCAACAAGAAGTTGTAGTTTAACCAATTAATCAACATAGTCAGCAGCAGCAATAGTGTCACCCAGCTCATAAAGGCAAGTAAGATCATTGCCACAAGTAGCATAAAAAAACTCAATACCCCAAAACATTTTAAAATGTCAGAAAAGGAGCAGCCTTAATAGCACTGGAATGAGTCATCACCAGAGATTTGATATCTACGAGAGAATGTTGCCATAGATTTCATAATATAATCAAAATATTGCAATTTGCTAAATGGTTTTTCTCCTCTATTCACTTTCTCTTTTCCCAATCAATTCACCCTCATCTTTTACCCATCTTCATTGATCAACTTCTCCTTTCAAACCTCCTTGACATCCTTCTTTTTTAATCACTCTCCATCCCCTCTCATTTTCCTCTCCTCTTCCGGCTGCAGTAAAAACCAACAATACGATAGTAAGTGGTACATCCCCCTGTCCGAGCTGACCTTTCAGAGCCCCGAGGAGGCTGAGCCACTTACCATCCCCCAGGTCCCCGATGAAGAGCTAGATGCCATGAAGGTCAAGATCTCGCACCTCCGGAGTGAGATTCAGAGAGAGAAGGTACTGTTAATATTTTACCAAATCTGTCCAGGAAGAGAAAAAAAATAGCTTTCTGATAGAATTTTGAAAGTGTCTTGAACAGCTTATTAAACTTACTGAGTTTTTTTCTCCAACCAATGTAAAAGGAATGAGGAAAAGTTTCCCACACAAATATATGCACGCAGTTAAATGCTTTCACCTCTGTGATTTCAGAGAGCCAACAAGGGCTCAAAAGTCATCGACCGCCTCAGGAAGAAGCTGTCTGAACAGGAGTCTCTGCTCCTGCTAATGTCCCCGAGCATGCCCCTCAGAGTGTACAACAAGAATGGAAAGGTGATGTTGCTCTCCATCTTTAACTGTCTCTTGATTCTCTTTTATTTTTCTCTTTTTTCCTCCTGCTGCTCCCAGCATGCTCCTCTTCTCCATATTTCATCTGGTGTTCTCATTTTACTGCTTCATTCCCAGCACAATATCCGCTCACTGATCTTTCCCAAGGTTAATTCGTCTTGACCTGTCTCATATTCAGTATGGATCTGTTAAAGCTGGCTGGCCAAGAACACATGACTTCAGAGTTTATATTTTTTGAGTTTATATATTTACACAGATGATATCAAGCATATCCTTTTAATTTTTCTTTCTTGTTCCCCCCAGATTAATCAGTGATGAACTAATAGACATTTTTGTGTGTTTGTGTTTCAGAGTTACAGTTTTCTGATTTCATCTGACTATGAACGTGCAGAGTGGAAAGAGATAATCAAAGAACAGCAGAAGAAATGTAAGCGTCACTGAAGTGTCTTGTTAATCTATGTCCAATTCAAAGCAGAAGGTGTTTTTATTTGTGAAAAAAGATTTGGATTTTTTCATTTGGAAAACATCCTAGGCACTTCAAAATGTACTATCAATCTAACTAGTAATCCAAAAGTTCCTTGTAATCGAGAAACAGAAACCAATATTTTTGGCCTCAGGAAAACACACGGTGTCAGTAAGACACATAATCTTTGTGATATACTCACAGTTTAAGTTCATTGTCTTCCCTCAAGGTTTTAAAACTTCTTCCTTGACTTCTATGGAGCTGCAGATGTTGACCAACTCATGTGTCAAACTGCAAACTGTCCACCACATTCCACTTAGTATCAACAAAGAGGGTAGGTTACTCATTTTTGTATTTGAAATGTGTTTTTAACAATCAAATGTTGTTGTTTTTTTATTCATGCAGTCTTTTTCATTCCTCTTTGTCTTAAGCCACAAATGATCTTAAGTGTTTTCAGATGATGAGGATGCAGTGTAGCATTATGAGACATTTGGGACTTTACGTATACATGTGTGGTTATAGTATCTTCATGCTTCATGCTTTTTCTGTATCCATGCCTTGCACAACAGCTCGGTTGTGAACCATGAAATGCTAAAAACAAAAAAGCTTTGGAAAGAAATGATTGTGGGTAAGATGAGGATGAAAAGTACGCAAAGATATAAGCCACATGTTTTGTACTCTAGAGTGTTGTTTTATCCTTTCCTTCTATGTCTGCTCCAAAACAAACATAGATCTGCATGCTTTTCTAATTCCTCCTTGCTGTATTTCTTTTTCTCTGCTCACCGACTGTTTTTCCAGAGGATGAATCCCTCGGTCTCTATGGGTTCCTGAATGTAATCGTGCACTCCGCCTCCGGCCTCAAACAGAGTTTGAGTGAGTCATTCACCTTTAGCCTTCAGGCAAACAACAGAGAATACAGATAATCAGACTAAATGAGTTCCTGAGAAAGTTCAACTTCAGTGTGACCACAGAACAGTGGAAGATAATGTTTGACTCTTTTAATGCTTCCATTGGAATTTACTTTTATTTAAGGTCACGCATCCAAGTTTCAGAACTGTATATGAATAACTGGTTATTTGCAGGAATTTAGATTATTTTATTATGTCTGTCATAAGCTGGTGGTTTGGTGTATTTACTGTTAATGGAATGAAGTTTTAGATATGTTTGAAACATTCTGGCCAACTGAACATTTTCTGATTAGCATTCAGGGGATAAGCTCAAACATTCAGCCAGTTCAGCTGCTGATGTTCCGCATTCACAAAGAACACTTCAGCAGCTGTGCTAATGTGATATCTTTTCAATCCTCTCCTCTTTGTCAGATCTCTACTGCACATTGGAGGTGGATTCCTTTGGCTTCTTCTCAAATAAAGCCAAGACGAGAGTGTATCGATACACCACTGAACCCAAATGGAATGAGGTAAGACACATAAGCACATCTCTACATACTGTATTCCCAAGTGAAATAAAATGTCTCTGCAGAGTGTGTATTAACAGAGGAGTCAGTTTATATTCAGTGTCTGTTGTACGTTGTAAAGCTGTTTGATTTGCACACAGTTGTTCACAATAATATTTTAGCATGATGTTCAACATTTGTAAAATGTATCACTGTGTTTCTCTACTTCTGACAAAGACATACTGTACATAAACATATCTTTTTGGTACAGTCTATGCTTCCTGTCATGCATTTGACATCTGGTGCTGTAATCAGTTAAGTGTCCATCTCTGACCATTGGAAAGATGTCTAAAGGAACCAAGAGCATCTGCCCCTGCAAATACTGTATATAGAAAGCTCACAAATGCATACTGCATATCCATGCATGCACAAAAGCATGCACTAATGAGACAGCTTGATGCCAGAGGTTAGCACTACTGTGGAAAAAGAGCTTTGAGACACAAACACTGGATGGGTTCATCTACAGTGTAACTATTTCCATCATGAACCTAAACAATCTTTGAGGATTTTGCTCAGAAGAGTGGAAATAATATCATCTAATGAGGAGCTGCTGGTGATGACTCACACATGTCTAAATGCTAAGTGAACCAACACAGTGTGGCCCTCGCAACGATGTGCAAACCATATGTAGACTGCTCCCTTACATAATTACAGGGAAGGTTGGTCAGCCATGCCTTGTGGTGGGATGTACAGGGTAGATAAAAATATAGGAAGGATGCTGATTTATGTTGGAGGTGTAACACCTGTTTCTCATTATCGTTGTTGTAATTCCTGTCTCTATGCTTTTCATTGTACTACAGGATGTTTTCACACACACCTTTATTTTTGAAAGGTAATCTTCCTACCACTTTTTTCTTCCCCTTAGGAGTTTGAGATTGAGCTGGAGGGCTCTCAGACCCTGAGGCTGCTTTGCTATGAGAAGTGCTACAACAAGACCAAGCAGAACAAAGAGGATGGAGAGAGCACAGACCGCATCATGGGGAAAGGACAGATCCTGGTATAACATTATGTCACCCCCCTCCCCCAGAAGCAGACCTACAGTGAATCATTGCTGATAGGCAGTTATGTCACCACCACTGCCGCAAAGCATGAAATCCATATTATTGGTCAATGAATAACTGCATGCTGTAGCGATTGGCTGATTACATTAATTACTCTAATATGTAATGAATGGGGAGAGCCTTGTTAAATGGAGAGAAATCATCTTTCATTACATGACAGTGAGAATAATTTAAACATGAATCAGTGATCGTGTGTCACTCTGTTCCATAACGACTGACACTGAATCAAGGGAATGTGAAGCATTATTGATAGCTCAACACGAAGCATTACTTCATTTTCTCTCATTTTGCTGCCTGGTTCAGCTGCACACATCCTGCAAGTGCAAATTACATCAAAACAATCAAGTGTCCTGTCCATAAAAATGACAAAATCCTTATAAAACTCCATGGTAAAACCAGCCCTGATACTGTCCTGAGGAGTCAGGCTGTGAGACTGACAGATTACAGGCTGATAGAACATCTAGACAGCAGGTGATTAGGTTACCAAGACAACACCAGCTTGCATGATAATGGCAAGTGTCACTCGAGAGATCAACAGAAAGAGAGACAAAGATACATCAGGGAGAGGGAGAAGGATTTAGCCTGAGTCTTTTTTTTTTTTGATTTACTGCCACCAAAAGCATCCTTCTCTTACCCGCCTCCCAGAGCAGGCAGGTGTGTGCCTTTTCGTGTGTGTGTGTGTGTGTGTGAACGGACACTACTGTAAGCTTGTTTTACAATAAAACACACTGATCTTCTGTTAGTGTTGGAAAGATATGAAATTACTTTTTTCACAAACCAAAGCAACAAAACAAAAAAAAACACAAAGCCAGTAGGAAAATGCTTATGCCAAACCGAAGTAGAGTCACATGCTCCACCTAGTGGTTCCTTTGGTGGTAATCCTATGACATGATCACTTTTTGGAAGATGATGTCATTCAAAACAAACCACCCAGAGTGGTGAGAAAGTTGCTCGGCAGGATTTTTATAAATCTGAGGCAAAAAAACAGCCACAACCCGTACAGTATATAGCACAAATCACATTGGCTGATAAGTCCAACATTTTACCATTTTGTTATTCTGTTTAGCAACTTGCATTCATGTGTATACTTTAGGCTTGTCTCCGCTTCAGTGTGTTGATAAATTGGTGGTCTTCTTCTGTCTTTTTGCAGTGTTTCTAAACTGTCCTTGCTCATATATTATGGCCTTTAATAGGGTTTGGTTTTACAGATCTGTGATTTATTGGAAAATGATATGTTGTTAAACTGCATACTTTCTACATCCAGTGGCTGGAGAAGATAAAATCACATTTGTGTGGCCAAAATCCTGAGCCTTTAAAATATTTTTATCAGAAGTTAAGAGAAGCTGCTATGACCTTTCTCTTGTTAGTAGACTGGAATTCTTTGTAGATAAATGGCTAGAAACAAAGAACGCTCTCAGTAGAGAAAGATTCAGTTATGAGAAGCATGATTTAGTACAGGTAAACATGCAACATACAGTATGCAGTGTCTGTGTGTAAGTTGGTTTCATGGTATCAGATGTGTACTTTATGTGGGCACTCAGCTTTTATTGCCCCAGATGGCATGTTTCTTCAGATCTAAGTGTGTGTGGGTGTCAGTTTAGTCTCTTTAAACTCATTTGTTGATATTTGTTCTTTCTAAAATAAGAAACTCTAAATCACCTCTTGGAGGGTAGAATTTTGTATTCACTATTTAAGACGTGACAAATTGAAGGTCATAGTTTTTGCCTGTTTGAGCAGGTTTTTATTGTGGGCTACTTGGAAGGAGGGCTCCAAAGGTTGACCAATGATCTTTGAACAAATACAGATTGAGTACTAAATCAAGCAATGCTACAATATGACATTATACTCTGTATGACTGAAAAAGAATCTCTCTACTCTATAAAAGTAGTGGTTGTGTACATTGTGATTTATCTCTTTAGTTCACCATGAAATGCCTAATGTACATTTGTGTTGCTTCAATTTCAGCTTGACCCTCAAGCTCTTCAAGGCAAAGACTGGCAGAGAACTGTTATTCCAATGAATGGGGTGAGCAGATCACATTCATTATAGTTTTATCAAAGTACAATTTCTACTTTTGTATTACTTTCCTTTGCTTTCTCCCTTAATGCTAAACAGTTGTCAAATTTGATAGTTACCTACTGTAGCAAAAATATTTTAGGCATCATGGTGCATTTCATTATTATAGTGGACCTTAGTTTAGAATAATATTTTGTTTCCGGGTTGAGATTCAGCAAGTGATTTCTAAGTGAAATCTACATCTGGTTTTGATATTTACAAATTTACACAAGATCATGAAAGCCTGTAGGAGATAGACTCTAGGCTTGTAGACTGGCTCCTCACTTTGTAAACCTGTTCTAAATGTAAGTCCTTTTTTTCATGTGTCAGATCGAGGTTAAACTCTCCATGAAGTTCACCAGCCGAGAGTTCAGCCTGAAGAGGATGCCCTCACAGAAACCCATGGGTGTGTTTGGAGTCAGGATCTCCACAGTGACCAAGTGAGCTGACATTTGAATACACCAAAGCCACCTAATAACAGAGTAATCAACTGTCCACCTGTATTGATGCGCAGTTTTCCTCAGGCATTGTGGCCATATTTCTCATTATTCCTTGCAACCCAAATTGCTGATGGCTGCATTTTTAATATACCTTTACTGTGCTTTGACTAAAAACACTGTTGAGGTTCTCAAAAACAACTGTTACATAAACAGGTTTACAGGGTGCTTTAATTTGACAGACACAATGACAATGCTAACATGCTGATGTTTAGCATGTATAAGGATTAGCATGTTTATTGTCTTGGTTTAGAGTGTTAGCATGATCAAATTCTAGTAGCTAATTGTACTTAAAATAAGCTGCTTTTGTTTTTCTACATTCAGGCGAGAGCGCTCCAAGGTCCCCTACATTGTCCGGCAATGCCTAGAGGAAATTGAAAGGAGGGGTATGGAAGAGGTGGGAATCTACCGAGTATCGGGAGTAGCCACTGATATTCAAGCCCTGAAAACAGCCTTTGACACTAGTGAGTAGAGCCCTCATCTATATATAGTATCTGATATATTTTTCAAAATATTTTGTCTCTGCTAATCAGATGATCATTATTGAACATGTAGCTTTGTGTATGAGTTTGATGTGAAATGATTAATCACACTTATCTACTTGTTAATTTATGAACTACAATTTGCAGGTTAGTGTGGGTATGTGCTAATAATCAATGTATCTTTTGTGGACTGGGTGTATCTCTATTGTGTTACTGACAGCTACAAAGCATGACGACTGCTTGCTTGTGCCAAGGTGTTTTCCTGTCCTGTCATCTTCCTTTGCCACCGTACAACCTCACATCTCAGTGTTCTCATCTCTGTCTTGCAGATAATAAAGACGTGTCAGTGATGATGAGTGAGATGGACGTCAATGCAATCGCAGGGACCTTGAAGCTATACTTCAGAGAGCTGCCAGAACCTCTTTTCACTGATGACCTCTACCCCAACTTTGCAGGGGGCATCAGTAAGCATGGGCTGTTGATGTCACCAACACATCACACAGTTAAATAATCAGTCAAGCAACCTAATTATTAGAGCTGTTGTTGACCATGCAGTAGCAGCTGCAACTTCTAAATGTGTACTAAGGGCTGCTCAAGAAAATGTCATTTTGCAGGCTGTAAAATCCTCTTGTTTTATTTCTGTGCAGCCCTGTCTGATAGCGTCGCCAAAGAGAGCTGCATGTTGAACTTACTGCTGTCACTGCCAGAACCCAACCTGGTCACTTTTCTTTTCCTTTTGGATCACCTGAAGAGGTATGGAAAACTAAAGGCACATGTGCCTGCACAGTATATAGATATGAATGTGCACAAATAGAAAAAAAACTACTCATGGATACATGCAGAAAAAAATCCAGATAGACTTTAATTTAATTTTGTTCATTTAATGTTTAAGTGGGAAATGTAAGGTTTGATATTTGTTGGTAGGGACAGTAGACAATAGGGTTGAAATGATTATTTACTAATTATTTAGTAGTGAAAACTATCCGTAACAGTGTTCCAGAGCCCAAGGTCAGGCTTTCACACAGTAGTTTTGTCAACGCCAAAACCGATTAAGTTTTAAATAAATTGATTCTATAATAAATAAGTAAATTTAAAATAAGAAAGGCAGCAGAGCCTCATATTGAGAAGCTGGAAGTAGCAGACTTTGGGTACTTTTGTTTAACAAACAGTTAATTGAAATAAAAACACTTTAATTTTCTATTCTGTGACAAATCAATTATTCCTTTAAGGAAACACTAATAAGTGCCAAAGGTGAAGAAGTTTATGAATATTCAGAAAGTGAAAATAACAAACATCCACTGTGATGTCATATTCATTATCCCCACAGTGTCAACACACAATAAGCCAGACATGATTTACTGTCAACAGAATGAGTCTGAATTGTCCTTAGAGTGGACAACTCTCCCTTTCTATCCCAGAAATGTTTTTTTACAGGAGTTAATACTTTTAGCACATGCACACTCAGTACGCACATCCATGACTGAGCATTAACATCACCTGCATGTGGTCTTGTCCTCTATCTGTGCCACTCATGGTTTTGTCTCTCTTCCTCTTCCCAGGGTGGCAGAGAAGGAGAGTGTCAACAAGATGTCCCTCCACAACCTGGCTACAGTGTTTGGGCCGACCTTGCTGAGGCCTGCTGAGAAGGACAGCAAGATCCCTGCTAACCCCACACAACCAATCAGCATGGGAGACAGCTGGTCCCTGGAAGTTATGGCACAGGTCGGGCACAAACTTCCTACTGAGAACTAAATTTTTTAATTTGAAAACGGGGCTCTCACCCTTTTCTGTTTTCTTGCAGGTCCAGGTGTTGCTGTATTTCCTGCAGCTGGAGACTATCCCTACCCCAGACAGTAAACGACAAAGCATCCTCTTCTCGACTGAAGTATAGAGCTAACATCAGCTCTGACACTTTGACCATGAAGGAATGTAAAAAGAGACAACCCTTGACCCAAAATGAGCCTGTAACAGTACTGACCGGTCCTATTCTGTTTGGCTCTCGCAGCTGATAAGGACGGTCTCTGGCGATTTCTGTCCTGCTTGAACACAAGAAGGTGATGTTGGGTCTCTGAAGATCAGAGAACGTGAGGTCTTCTGATACTGTACCTTCAGGGTTGTGGGTACATCTGCCATCTACACTTCTCCACCTTGGCCTGTGTTGGTTTTAACAGAGAACCTTTACAGCTGTGGATCATAAGTAAAGAAGCTGAAGAGATCAAAACATCAGAGTTTCCATGTACCTTTTTGTACATGCAATATTCTCTATCTGTGTTTATTTTGAACAGTCATAAAGTCAAGACTCTTGCAAAATGTGTTTCCATATCAAACGTTGCTTCATGTCCTGCTGAGGAAAATTCTGTCTTATATAATCTCAGAGCGTTGTTTCTGAGAATACGAGAGGAAGCATTCATGCTGTTTGGTGGAAGTTAAAGTGACCCCCCCCCAGAGCTACCATGTTACTGGCTTTTTCTTCCTTTGTGTCACAGAAGCCACATGAAGCAAACACCTGTACTGTATGTCCAAGTGTTTACAACATAAACAAACCCTGGCTGGAGTCAGAGACAAACGCTAACTTGATATTTAGTAATACACTGCAATCTGACTGCTGTCAGTTCATCCAAAAGCAAATTTTCTCTATTTGTGTTGTTTGTGTCTCAAGGTAGTCTTCAGCTTAAATACCCAGGAAGCAATATATTTTCTAACATAGGACTTGTCTGTGTTTTTTCTGAGGAAATGCCCTTCTTATTGTAACATACTGTGGTACATCTTGCCAAATTAATATGTTAACCATTTGTTTCTAGGAAAAGAGGAAGCAGTTCTATATACAGATACAGTATGTACATAATCCTAAAGTTGTAAATTTTTCTTTTTGTTTAGCAGTATAATCATTGTTGCTATTATTGTAATTTATTTCTGGGCCCTGGGGGTGATGTTGGGTTGTCTTTTTTATGTGTACCTTTTGGGTTTTATTAACTAAATGGTAGGCTTAAGCCTCAACTTCAAGTCTTGCAGTAAATCAACAGGATCTAGCTTTGTTCTTATAGAAACTATTCAGCTGATCTGTCCAGCCTATCAATTACTCATTTAGATATCAATATGAAGGTAACACACACATTGTACTTACATACTGTATGCTGTTGTGGAAAAGGCACAAGCTCTCGAACTGCTGGGCGCTCCTCAGCAGAGTGTCTCACATCCAGACTTTCACCACTCTAGTGTAGATGTTACACAGTGTCAAAATACAGCACACACACATGCACAGATATGACGCTGTCTCTATTTCTACCATTCAATCAGTGGTTGCAGAAGTGCACTCATGCAATGTTAAAACTACTGTATTACAATTCAAGTGACCTGAGTGCTCAGCATGTGGCAGCATGTCTGTTAGTTTTAATGAAAGGAATCTTATTTTAGTTGCTCTTGTTGTCTTTCTTTATTTCTCTCATGCACTCCAAATGTCCTTATAATTTTTGTCCCTTTAACATGAAGGTGTCCAACTCAGTTGCAAGTTAAAGAACACCTTTTTAGATATGCTGTTGATACTAAAATGGCATATTTCTAGGTTGAACCTTTGTTACCTTGATTTAACATGCAGGCATGTTTTCTTTTGTTCTTTATGTTCTTATTGTTGCTGTTTGACTGAGAAATGTGTGATTGACCAGCTGACTTGTTTACATCTGTAAAGGGCTTGTGTGTGGTTGTGTCCATGTTTAAGATATCACAGGAAGGCATATGAGACAAAATAATACCGCACAGTATAGATTTTAAAACACAAGCATCTTTAAACTTTGACACACTTTTTTTTTTTTTTTTTTTTTTATAAAAATCAACACTCCAAACTACAACA
>NW_018127982.1:1619810-1643399 GCF_001952655.1 Monopterus albus
TTTTTTTTTTTTTTTTTTTTGGATACATGTCAACTCTCCAAATGTCAAGAAAACTGAGCTCAAAGAAAAGTTCAATAGCTGAATGCTTGTTTTCTGATGTCAACGTAGTCTATACATTATAATTAAAACACCATTATCATGTGAAGTCCATTACTAGAGCTGTTCATGTTCATGCCTTCATTCACAGCACAGATTTCTTTTAGCATGCTCACAATCTTTCATTGTTTACTGTATATTGCAGGATGTGACTGTGAGTATGAATGCACCGTTCATTCATAAATTCATACATCACCTTTATAACAAGTCCCAGTTGCCTACACCACTTTACCCTCTCGTGCCTCAACACATTTGCTTTTGTTTGATGCCAGCGCTTGTGATACTCTAAATGTCAGTCACTCTGATGATGGAAACCTTGTTCAGCCTGCTGTTGCCTTTACTGAGGACAGCCACACATTTTTCACCTCTGAAAGACTAAAACAGAACCTTAAGCTTAAGCATCATCTTAGCTCATCCTGCACATGCCTGCTACCCTCATCTGACTGTGATGCTGTAATTCAAACTTTGTTATAAAGTCTGTCCTAATGGTGCAAAGGGCAGAAATTCTTGCCCATATTTTTGTTTTTGCTCTTACATTTTCAGTTCCTTTGTTTTTGACTATTTATGCTTTGATCTATTTTGGTATAATAAGGTCCACTGGATCTATTTATTTATTATATAATGTCATCTAGAGCTAACTAATGTTAGGAATAGTTGTCTTCACAGGGGGTACTTTCTTTGGTAAAATGTAAGTCTTATGTTGTAGTCTGCTTACCAAATATCAACAGCAGTTTGTCTCTGTTTTGTCCCTGAACCACAACCCATGTGTACAACACCTGGTAACCCCCAACTCCTGCATTATTGGCTCATCTGTGTAGTTATTTGTGTAGACCAACAGACTGGTCACTGTGATTGTTCAGCTATCTGATTTAGATAACTGACTAGCAGGTGCAGGTTCTCATCCATTTAAAAGGTAGATTCTGTGAGTTTATGTAGCTCAAACATCTCCTACTTTTCCATAGAGGTGTACATATAATATGTATTATACTACAGAGTACATAATTTGCTTTCTGTTTTATTTATTGTGGCATTCGCTGACATACAGTATGATCGTGAAGGGTTGATCAAACTGGTCCACCTCTAGTCTCTTTGGGAAAGCCAAACTGTCAGTATCTGGTAGAGAAGAGTTTTATATTACTCTGAAATCTGCATTGTTTTGGTCTGTTGATTGTCAGTGTAACTGCATGTAACCTCCTCGGCTCAGTTCCTTCCATTACCTCACTCCTTTAGTTCTGTACATGAAAAAGTAAATACAACAATAAAGGTTTAACTTTTCTGTGCAATAACCTGAACATATGGAACATATGACTCTATATGAAAGTTATGACTCTCTTACATTTATTATACATGACCCTGGTAAATATCACCATATTTCCATACTACAGTTAATACTCTGGTACCACCATGTCTTACATTAATGAGACATTTGGGGAGAATGCTAATTTTGTTTTGTTCTACACATAAAGCTGATGATGAGACTTGCTGAAGAACCACAAACTCTGTTTTTACGTTTCTCAATTTTGACTCTTGCCCCTGTTCAATATTCAACGTTCTGCCTGTAGAACTGTATAAAAGAATTCTGTATTCTGAGGACAAACGTTTCAAAGGCATTTGCAGCCTATGTTTGTACACAAAAATGTTAAATAAAATCTCCTGTATCTATATAGAATGAAACATTTCATTATTTTCTTAAAATAGAGATAAGCCTGCAGCCTTTGAAATAATTCAGTCAGCCTGGAAGAAGCTTGCACAGAGAACACACAAGTGCTAACTAAGAGTTTTATAGTGTTTCATTTCATTACATGTTGTAAAATCTATCTGGCGTATGTAGCAGGGACAAGGAAGAAGACTAACAATGACTCCTATTGATTATTCCTACAAGTTTTGTCTATTGTGACAATCTGACACGACTTAATGTCTCAAGAAGACCTTAGGGTACAGCAGTATTTGGGAGATGTTGGTGGTGATGCTCCATATGTACCTTTATTTAGCTGTGGGTTTAGTGTAGAAGCCTTTTCCAACATCTTCTGACTGTTTACACCCTTCAATCATATCAAAACACAGAAGAACATGCACTGATTTGATGGATGCTGGAATAACAACCTCTATAATTTCTCCTATTAAGTGTTTTGATGGGTCCATATACTGACAAATCTGACACTTTTGCTTTTATTGCTTTCTTAACCCACCTTATAGCAGAGAGCAAAATCAGGTTGGCCTAGACTCTCCACAAGATGTGATAGGAGCACTGCAGACTTGTTGATGCCTTCTCTTCTAGTCTGACCAGGAAAGTCTCACACACTGCCCTAGAACAGGTCTGTTGGATCCTTAAAGCCTTTTGATAGGCGGGTCTGACTGAGCAGAACCTAGTTAAACCACAAAATGATGTGTAACAAAACAGCGCCACTCTGTGGTATTTTGCATAGTTTAATGAATAAACATAGGCGGCAGCCCAATGACTATACAACATGAAGATGCAGCCAAAACCGGGTGTACTGTAAATTGCATTCAGCACTTAACCTTTAAGCGTATACGCACAGTCTACAGTCCTTATGTTTGAGTGTGTATTTTTACGCACAACCTCATTTACAACAATTTACAACAAATCAAACACATTGCAGGATATGTACGTGCACTCAGAAGTGGCATTCTTACAATTATGTGATGTGAAACTGAGCAGGTATCGGATTTATTTACTGTAACGTCTGTTAATTGAATGTTCCCCCCTTGTTTCATTCACTTTAACACTTTCCATCCGTCGGTACGTCACGGCTTACCAGAAACCCTCCTAAACGCACACAGACACACACACACACACACACACACACACATACACATTTTCTCTTTCACTCATACATTCACACATAGGTACACAAAATAAGAGGCGGCTCCTGCGGGTGCGCGTTTTCCTGCTGCGGTGAACTAGTGCGCATTTTTGAACTTAGTACAACCCGAACATGAGCAGCGTTATTGTCTTAGAGGACTTGTACCTTTTCTTCCTGATTCAGTTTGGTTCTCCACTTTCAAGTTTCTGGCTTAAACTAATCCGCATATTGTGTTCTTCTGCTTTTTATTGTGCGCTGCGCTGCCAGTCAATCAACAGCTCATCTGAACACAGTGGGAAGCTATTTCTTTTCACGCCAACTGTAAGGTAAGGAAAGTATTACTGTTTTCTGCGTGTTTAGACATTTTTTTTTATATCTTAAATGTTAGGACTATGTGTAGCAACAGTTTAATAGGTGTTATTCTTTAACTGACACATTCAATGCGTCATGTGGAGTTGATGAATTAGACTTAGATAGACTATTAATAATATTATCCGAAAAAATAAATGATCTGTATTTGTAAGTATAATTTATGTGAATTTACCTTAATTTGCAAGGCTGATCTGTAAAAACAGACCCTTATAGGAGATCGGCCTTTTCCCTTTTCTATCAATTAACTTTCTTATTGGCCGTTTTTATAAAGTTTGGCTTTGTGACAACAATAAACCTAAAGCATAGTGTGTTAATGTCTTACATTAAACACATGACGTACTGTAGCGATTGCTCAGTAGTATTGCTTGGCTCAGATTATGTTTATGTCTCTCTTTTTGTTTCCGGCCTGCTATCAAGAGTTTACACTGTGATGTCAGTACCTCCCTCATCAGGGGCCTTTTCGCCAATACGAGAGCTTTTTTCTTTATTTTCCTTTGACTTTGGTGGAACTGAATGCTATACTGAGTGACAGAGCAATGACAGATCCCCACCAGCAGGACGTGCATTTTTTTCTTATCACTTCCTCCAGTGCCTCAATCTATTTTTATAATAATGGGGAGACGTTTTGCCAAAGTGGAAGAAGGTTTAACAATAAAGCCTACCACGTGCTGACCTATGTTACAGCCTGCAAACTTTTTGTTTGTTTGTTTGTTTGCATGTTCAGGCATTTTTGAAGCCTCTTGAGGTCTTAAATAAACTCAAAGGCTGAACAATAGTTGTTTTCCAGACCAGCTAAATAAACCCTGGTTTTTAAATTCTTGTGGACTGTGAGAAGCTTTCAGTATAGGACTTTGGTCTGAATTAGGATCACTGCTGGTAGAGCTACAGGGCTTTGTGTGGCCAAAAGAGGTAGATTAATAATGTGACAACTTCTATGAATGTGTATATGCTTTACAGGTGAGTCCAGTTCATTTGAGAAGTGAAAAGCCTGTAAGTTAAACATCTAACTGCCATATACATCCATTTTACTACATGTATGGGTCTTGGTGGCAGGAACTATATCATATTACATTCACATCACAGATCTTTTTCCTTCAATGTAGTTAATAACTTTCATTTTAAGCATATATCTACTCTGTAGGTTTTGTCTCCACACTCACAGGAGATAGAAATATGTTCTTAATGTAAGTTTTGTGTCATGGAATGTGGGCCATTTTAATGCTGGTGTTATAGCCTGTTTGATACTATAGTTTTGAAGCCATTCATTCATTCATTCATTTTCTACCGTTTGTTCCCTGAGCGGGGTCACGGGGGGGGCCGGAGCCAATCCCGGTCAGCTAACGGGCGAAGGCGGGGTATACCCTGGACAGGTCGCCAATCCATCGCAGGGCTAGTTTTGAAGCCAATATATCAATATTAGGTTAAAAATCAGCAAATGTTATTGACGTGTTTGTTTGTTAGTTTTTGTGTAAATGCATTACAAAAAAAAAAAAAAATTTTTGATTAGTTCTATCAAAGAAATAGTTAAGCTTTTTTTTTTTTGAATGCACTTGTTTTTTTAATGTAAGAGATAAAGAAAAAGAGGACTGATGTGTAGCAACAGTGGAGGTAGACATTACAGCACCTCACTACCTGCATAACTATAACTTATTTTTACAATTTGGTTTGTGTATAGACTAGAGCAATCAGATAAAATGTGTTAATGACTGGGTATTTAGTGGTACTACTAGGCAGCTCTCTAGCTCCATAACTAACAAACAGACCTGATTTCACATAAATGTCCACAACAGCCTTGTTTCCTTTCTCTAGCTCAAAGATAGTTTCATTTAATTTCTAACTACTGGAGAGAATTCAAGCAATAGTGTACTAACTAATATAACTACAGAATCAATCCAGCTTCAGCTATTAATACCTGAAGCGATCTGGAATGGCCTACTGTATGTTGTCATGCCCTTGAACTGCTGTGCCCTAGTAAACTGAACAACTTAGCCTACATTTCATTCAAATTCCTTCTTTGTGAAGGTTTTACTCTTCCACTATTTGTAATAATAAATCCTAATTTTCCTACAATAGACAGTAGAATATCCTGAACAAATGCAGATAGTTTAACAAAGTGTTCCTGTAATAGCACAATGGGATTCAAATTTAAAGGATGCTTATTTAGTGTAATTATTGGTGATTTTCGAGGAAAACACATCAGTGGTGGGAATGATTAATGTGTGAAAGTGTTTTGAGAAGCTTCGCCTGAAATAAAAGGTACACTGTTGGACTGTCTGATTTGGCCCTGTGTAGAAAGCAAACTGTCCCCCTGTCTTCCAGTGACAGATGGTTTTTCTGACCTACAGTACTGTATGTGTGAGCGCACCCATGACTGTGTGGTAACCTACAATCTGTTTGGTCAGGCTATACCACTGACTTTGTGTTCTCTCTGTTACTCTCTCTCTCTTTCCAGACCACTGCTCTTAATTTGGCAGCTGCCGGGCCAAACTCTCAGACGCACCCTTCTCAATATTCTGCTGCCATCTGTGACAAAGTTTACCGAGCTGAACACAAAAAACACAAAGGCCAACAGTGCCACAGTGTGTGTGGGGAAGTAAAAAGGTGTGAGTGAAATCAGGCATCACAAACCTGACATTTGGGGGGGGGGGACTTCCTCCTTTGGTTATTTCCCTGTGACACAACCACATTTCCCTTAAGTCTTAGCATGAGGTTTGGCAAGCAGGTATTTTGTCTGAAAACATGTCAAGTAGCTGAGAGTGTGGGATGAAAGTGCAAAGAAAACAAAAAAGAGGAAAAAAATAACCATGCAGGAAATTCACCAGCTGGTCTACATTGGCCTGGAGCTGGTGATCGCCTGCCTGGCTGTGGTTGGGAACATTCTTGTCTGCTGGGCCGTCTGCCTCAATTCCAACCTGCAGAGCATCACCAACTACTTTGTTGTGTCACTGGCAGTGGCTGATATTGCTGTGGGACTGCTGGCGATTCCCTTTGCCATCACCATCAGGTATCATTATGTTTGCTATTTCATTTAAACATTTCTTAATTGTCTTTTTTTTAAATAACACTCAAAAAAAAAGTGCAACCTTGGATCACGCGCAAACTCTCAGACTGCAAAACACTGCTTTATTAAATTTGTAATATGCAAATTTTGAGAAATGATATGCTTTTTATGACCTGTAATGTTCTTTTGCAAACATCAGTATCGGCTTATGCACCAGCTTCTATGGCTGCCTGTTCATCACTTGCTTCGTCCTTGTGGTCACCCAGAGCTCTATCTTCAGCCTTCTGGCAATCGCCGTGGACCGCTACATTGCTATTGAGAATCCACTCAGGTGAGAAGAAAGAGAAAGTTCACATCAGCTAAAACAGGGAGACAGCTTTCTACTCTTTAACTTCAGCCAAATTTAGTTCACCCCAGTCTGTCTTGGTCTTTCAGGGACACAATGAATGAGCAGCATTTTTTTGATAGTGACAATCATGTTTTCAAAATAATTTCTCTTTTGGAATTTGTTTCCGGTACAGAACCGAGGCAGCCATCTGCGGCACCAACTCACACTGATGGCTCTTGTTAAAATAGTCACTCAGATAGCAGCTTACAACTAAATTCCTTGTTCATTTGTTTCCACAACAGGTATTTTGTCTGCAACAGTTATTTTGTGTGTAGGCAAATCATGATAGGATATTTCCTCTAGTAAGTCACAACTGGTGATACATTTGCATAAGCAGACAGATTCTGGCACTAAAGAGAATTCATCAGACACCGTATGAGGATGGAGATGAGATGACAGGTTATGTTACCAAAAATACTTAGTTATCCATGATGATGTGTTATTTTTAATCAAATGTGTGCCTTCCTTTATGCCTGCATGAAGCAATGAACACATGCCCGCAACAAAGAAATGTTTCAGTGAATTACAAAATAGGAAGGAAATGCACAGCACATTTATTTTAAGCGTTTGCAGTGTAATACGACACTACACAGTAAAATTTCACACTGTATTTCCACCTGCTAAAATGCTGTATTCAGTATTGATGGCATTATCAGGCCTTGATGCGGTCTGTACTTTAAAACTAGTAATGCAACATTAAATACATCTTTAGCAGGACAACACAAATTCTTGCTTTGATTTATTAAAAAAGCAATGCATTCAGGCTAGAATACACAACCATTTTCTCCTCACCAAATATTGACTTTGCCTCAAAGATCACAGTGAGATTAGATAAAGCATTTGGCTATAATGTGTTATTGTCTTTTGCCCAACCTTTCAGGTACAACAGTTTAATGACAGGGCAAAGGGCAGGGGGCATCATTGCTTTGTGCTGGCTCCTCTCAGCAGGCATTGGCCTGACTCCAGTGCTGGGCTGGAACCAAGGTAGGAGATCTGTGTTTGGCAAATATAAACATATGCTTTCAATGCCTGCAAACATGACAGTAGAAAAGCATAGATGTGGCACCTGTTACTTTGTCTGTATGTTTCTGAGGAGCTGGTTTGATGCCCAAGTTTTGGTTTACATGTGTTTCATAGAGTTTAAAGCCAGAAATCTGAATTTATGGGTAACTAGCAGTCATGAGTTATTCAAAGTAAACAAAACACCAAACACAGCCTCAACATCCTCTTATTAAAACAACCACTGAATAAAACTGACAATTAAAAGGCTATTAAAATGGTTGTTGTTGTTGAGGTGATATATGAGTGCTGAGGCCAAGTGCTAGATTAGAGGTCTGAAATCCAAACTATGCACAATGACTTGCATATGAAGAACAGTTTAACTTAAAGACTTTTTTTTGTCATGGAACAAAATTGTATTTAGTAATGTTATTAAAAGAAACTGGCAATTAATCACCCCTGCCTCTGCTGCACAGGTTGGAACTCCAGCAGCAACAGCTGTTCTGAAGGTATGACTGAGTGCCTGTTTGAAAGTGTGATTAGCATGGACTATATGATCTACTTCAATTTCTTTGGCTGTGTGCTGGTACCTCTGATAGTCATGCTGGTCATATATGCCCATATCTTCAAAGCTGCACAACGTCAGCTCCGGCGCAAAGCTGCACACACACCTGCTCCAGGAGAATTAACCTCATCTTCGAAGTCATCTTATTCGACCCTGCAGAAGGAACTGCATGCTGCCAAGTCACTAGCCATCATTGTAGGTTTGTTTGCTTTATGTTGGCTTCCAGTGCACATCATCAACTGTGTCAACCACCTCTGTCAGGACTGTAAACGCCCACATATCTGGGTGCTAAACATTGCCATCATCCTCTCCCATGCCAATTCTGTTTTGAATCCCATCATCTATGCTTACTGCATTCAAGAGTTCAGACAGACCTTTAGGAAAATACTGCACCAGCACTTGCTGGGTCGAAGAGACAGACATAGGTTTGGGGTTGGGAGTGGTAATGGCAGAGGTGTTGGGAGCAGCAGTAACATGGACACCTCTTCCCGTACGCCATCATGTGTCACAGTGGTAAATAGTTACATCCTGGAGCCCAGTCCTAAAGAAACTCCACCAAAAGATACTCATGACACCTACTGCCAATGGACATCAAAGTTAGACACTGTGCCAAGCAGCTACATACCCAATGAACACCAAATACAGGATAGCACACCTTCAGGAACGCAACAGCAGCAGTGCATCATGGAATGTGCTGCACAGGATGGAGCGGAGTCAGTCACATATCTAAGGGGAACAACATAAGTTTTGGAGGTGAAAGACAGTGGGAGCTGCATTGCTTTTGTGAATGTTCATGCTCTCTCCCTAAAAGAGAGTGACTGTGCCTGCTCAACAGAGCGCACAAAAGTATCATGACAACAGTATTTAAAATATATATCCATTACCATAAACCATAAACAGTGTGCAAACATGACAACATGAAGTAGATACAAGAAGAAGCAGCAGCAAATCAGAACGAGGTATTCCTGAAATTAGATAAACTGATTGTGAGGTAATACTTTGATCTGCTTAATATCTTTGTTCTCATCAACTCTCACTGAATTTGATCAGAACTAGAAGCACATAACAGAATTGTCAAAAGCAAGAGGATTTTAAAAATGGGGGATGCTTAAATGTATCCGAGCTAAATATCCTTTTGCGGTTTCATGTCTTTAAAACAATGTGCATCTTAATGTGTGGTAAACTGTGTTCTGAACAGCACTGTAACTTGCAATAATTTAAAGGGGGGAGACTACGGTTCAGTGGGTACAGCAGTCATCTCCCAATCAAAGGGTTAGAGGCTTAAATCACGGTGCCTGCAGTCCACATATCAAAGTGTCAAGACAAGACACTGAACCCCCAAGTTGCCCCCAATGGTTAGAGCCATCAGTGTGAGTTGGCGCCGCAGATGGCTGCCTTGGTTCTGTACTGGAAACAAATTCCTTGTGTGTGTGTAACATACCTGGCCAAATAAAGGTGATTAAGATTAAAGGGACTCAAGAAACTTTACATTTTTGATCTGCAGAGTTATGTAATGTATCATGTCACCTTTTGAAATGGCCATCTATATTGTTTTTACCAACTGGAAAATTACAACCCTTAATTATATACTAGTTTTCTATTTCTAAGCAGCTGAGCTCCATTTCTGCTACAACCCTGAATGATTTTCAGTCAACACTGAAATATTAATGATCAGTTTTGCCATGAACTCATAAGAACAGCAAACTTCTTACTGCTATAGATGAAGCATAAACAAACTAAAGTGTGTCTAAGAGCTGCAACTAATGGTCTGAGTGACCAATGAAACAGCTCTTTGACATCTAGGGGAATATGTTTATGTTGTTTGACAGCAGTTAGGTGTGCTCCATGTCATTTCTCTCTGCTGGATAGCTACAGAACACTTGATGTTGCTTGTCTGATCACTGATTTGATAACTGTCAGGCAACAAGTGTCTGTTGCTGGTTCAACAACTATGTGAAAAGTGATTCAGTGGCAGTGATGTCTACAGGCCTGTAAACAGTCATGTACAAAATAGAGCTTGTTTGATTCAAATATCATTCATATGGCTGTAATGTGGCTACTTTCAGCACACACTGAAAAACTCTTCTCTCTCACACCCACGCACATAGGTAAAGTACATAATCGTGACCACACACTACTCAGCAAGAAGTGTTTACAGCATGTACAAACTGAGCCTAATGCAATGGAAATCAAGTGAAGGTTCATATGATGAAGTCTTTTATTGTGTCATTATGCTTTTTTTCTCATTAAAAAGCTCTTCCACAGTGGGAAAGACCTGCATTAAGCAACATTTAGGTGCCTTAAAGCACTCCCAGAGACATGTCTCCAGGAATAAACATACATGGGTATGCATCTTGCTCATGTAATGTATGTTTACTCAAAAAACACAACTGTTTACACTTTATGGTCATGGACAGGGCTATTTCAATAAATAAAGCCATGTCATTTAATATTTTTTCCCATGTTCTGAGATTAAGGGTTAGAAGAATTGTGTACTTATGGGTGATTCAAATGTAGGTTTTTATGCAATGATAATTTTAAAAAATAAACAAATAAACAAGAAACTGGTGGAGACACACGCCTTAACTATTAAGTCTAGATGCTATAATTTGCATTGACACACAAGGCTCCAGCAGGAACAATGATAGGAAAACCACCCAGTGGAGACATCAACTCTAAATGGGTGCAAACAGATGCAAAAGACCAACAAAGAAACAAAACAACTACACGAACACATAAAAAGACTACAACTCACATGACTGCAATTTGTGAGTCTTGCTCTTAGAGGTTCAGGCCTTTACATGTCTGTGCCTAAAGGTGCAGTGTCTCATTATCTTTCCATGGTTTTAGGACTCTGTTTCAGGCTAATGGAGTAGAAATATGAATAGTAAGCATACATAAAACATATTGTATGTAGGCTAAAATATATTGGTTAGACCTTGATCTAGTGAGAGAAAGTAAAAAAGTAAATGTCTTACCTGAATTTGTCTTACATGATTAAAAAATAAATATAGAGTAGTCTATATGTGATGTTAGTGTATGGCCTATTAATAGGGGTCGTGGTTTGCATAGATATTTATGTAGCTACAGACTGCATAAACTCTTGCAATTTTAACTTGGTTCTTCTTGTGAGTAAATCTATAGAAAATGTGTGGTTAGAATTAATTCAGCAGACAGGCTTGCATATGATCTTGTGATTCAGGTGACACATTATCAAGGGTCTGGCAAAAAACTTCAATATTCTAGCAAGAAACGGAGCAGACTTTCCACAGGCACCTTAAACAATTGGAACAAACTGGAAGCCTATAATAACACCGCAACATAATCAAGATTTTATCCTCATACGGGCGATATATTGGCTCAGTAATACAAGTCCCACAATGCACCACAGGAAGCACTACATTGAACCACTGTGGCCTTGTGGGTAGGCGGAAAGGGCTCAAATAGGTACGTGATAGCGACAAGCGCACGTTGCAGAGTCGAGAAGAAACACTAAATAAATCACTTTTCAAGATTTACGTAAGTTAAACGTCTTAATAGAACTATAAGTGAGATAACGATATAACTTATTTACCAATAGTGTGTTTATCTTTGTTGTTCGTTAGACTTCATTCATTTAATTAACTAACATGGGATCGTTTATTTGCACCCCTCAGTTTCTAAGTTACTTCAATAAATGATTAAATGTCAAAATAGGCATCGAAATCACATTAAGATTTGAGTTGGGTGTAGTAATAAATGCTCTGGATTAAATTATATAGGTATTTATTCTTGTAACGTAACGTTCCATTGTTGTAAATTAGCCTAGCTACTAGCTATAGCTAACTTAGCTAGCGGTTTAGTTTCTTTATCTCTGAAATGTCTTTAATTTGTCATTTTTCCTCGAATGAATTTTATCATTATCACACCACACTCTACCAAAGGTCAGATATATATCAGCTTGCTATAATATTCTAACAGAATAGTGGCTCTGTTCAGGAATAGGTGCAAGCTGTGCAGATTTGGCTAACGCATTTAATGAATTCATAAAAATCGTCATTCCTTACGCATCGATACGGGAAACTGTGCCCAATAATGTACCCTAACGTTACATTTTTATGTCATAAATGTGTATTTAATAACTGACTCAGCTGGTGGTTTTCCAGCAGTTTAAAAATTTCACACACTTAAAATAACCGGATATAGTGGCAAAAACCACCGACTAAAAACATTGTTCAACAAAAAGGTAGATTAGGGAGAGCGGGCTGGCCGTATTGCATTATGGGACAACACTTTGTAAAATTTACCATAATACATGTTGTTGTGCTTCAGGAAGAAACATGTCCATTGGGGTACCAATCAAGGTCCTGCATGAGGCAGAGGGACACATTGTAACCTGTGAGACTAACACCGGAGAGGTGTACAGGGGCAAGCTGATCGAGGCTGAGGACAACATGAACTGCCAGGTTGGTCTTGACAAATAGAGGATGAGCAGTATTCAGAAATTACACCCCTCTCTCCAGCCTGGTTTCACTACCTACCTGTTGTCTCTTTCTGTGCCTTTTGGGACCTAAAATGGTTCAGAGAAGTGTTTAATAGGTGGTCGGTGGACTTGATTACTTGAACACATTTTATACAGTGTTGTAACCTCTCCAGTTGTGTAGTAAATAAAGCCTGTAAATGAAATGTGTTTGGAAATAAAAGAATACAATCAATGAGTGGGATGTTTAAGGAGAATTACAGATTATTCCTTTTTTGGGAATAACTCTCGGGGTTGATTTTCGTGGGCTTGGTTTCTATTGCCATATCAGATTGAGGCTATATGAGTTAAATATGTGCTGTTTTGGGTCCATGATTGACCATACAAGATGAAACAGTAGGCTGTGTTTTTGCTGACTTCTGGTTAATGGGTTTGCAAGCTCCACCATCTGGTGGTGAGTCTTATTGGACAAAACAGCTGTTGGCCCTGGTCCTCAAGTACCTATCAACTTATTTGATTTAATGTTTCATGTCGCTAAAATAATTTTCCTTTATCAATACAGATGTCCAATATCACAGTGACTTATCGTGATGGCCGGGTGGCACAGCTGGAGCAAGTCTACATCCGTGGCAGCAAGATCCGCTTTCTGATCTTGCCTGACATGTTAAAGAATGCTCCTATGTTAAAGAGTATGAAGAACAAGAACCAGGGATCTGGTGCAGGAAGGGGCAAGGCAGCTATTCTCAAAGCACAAGGTGACTATGAAGCTTTTGGACCAGCAGCTTCCCAGACAGTTCAGAGATCAATGGGTTTATGTTAACCTCATCACATCCTCGACATTTATACTTAATTTAATTAGTTTACAAAAGTACTGACTTTGCTAGTCTTTTACCTTTTATAAGCACTGTAATTATAGATCCGTTTACATTTTGCAGGAACTTGTGTGCATGTTTTGACATGATGGGATTGTAACTCTAAGATTACAATGATGATATCTCCTAGACTTGAATAGATGGTGTAATGTTTTTTTTTTAAGGCTGCAATCTGTGGTGTATTGAATTCTGATTTAAGACATACCCCATAATTTGTCCCCTTTGTAACAAGGCTACAAAATTAGACCTGTCTCAGCATCTCTCTGACACAAATGTTAGATTCCCAAAGGTAACATTTTAAATATGAAAGATTTTACTACATTGCATTAAATGGTAAAATGTGTCTCTGTTATTGTGCTACCCACCCCACTGCATCTTTTCATTAACTATGTAGCAGACCTGTTTGGAGTAGGGTACATTGCTGAACAAATAGGGGTTTATATGATCTGTTATTCTGGGATAATTTCACCTGACCAGTCAAACACTGCCTATCATACAGAGTCATACAGATGTTTCTAAAATGTGATTTCTTGTTTCTCTGCAGTGGCAGCAAGGGGTCGAGGCCGTGGCGGAATGGGAAGAGGCAACATCTTTCAGAAGAGGCGATAATTGCTTCAGCTATCTTGCTTTGTATAGTCTTTCATTTTTCACTTGTCTTTTTTGAATTGGATATCTTGGATAATGTTTGAAGTCCTGTCTGTTGCAGTTTATTGATTTAATTTCATTTTTTAATTAAAATCAACATTTCAATTTGATGTCTTGTCCTCTACTTAACTTAATTTGGATATTCTGGAGTATAGGTAGTTCCCCTAGTTCAGTTTCACTGAAGGCCAGGTTTACATGGCCGATCTATTTAATCATCCCAGTTGTCATCCTCTTGCCCCAGTTGGATTTAGCACCATAGATTTCTAGCACATAGTGTGTGAACAATACATTGTGGTTAACAATGTTACAGTACATGTAGCATGTGACTCAGCTGTCTGGGAATAAACAGTCTTGCCTCGGTCCTTGTTCAGCTCTGCCATACAGAGTAAACCACTGCAGATTTGTCACACTGTTCTATCACCATAGGAGAAATAGAAGCTAAACTAAATCTTGAATTGAAAGGATTGGATGTTACATGTTACTGTAACGTGACAGAATATGTGGTTAGTGTGGTGTCGAGTAACGTTCTTAAGCTTGAGTAATGTGTTAAAACTAAACAAGTGAAAACTAAAACCTTTGCCAAAGCGGCTTTATTTCCACAGTGCAGCGCTACAACACCCCACAAGGGGGAGCCATCCGACTTCAAATCTCTTGAGGCAGAAGTCCACAAACTGAAATGTTATTCCGAGGTCGTGAGTTAAACGAAACGGAACAAAAGGCAGCTTGTTTTCTCCACGGATTAATTTTTCAGTATGTCGCAGAAACTGCTGAATTATCACACAGCCGGTTTTGTCAACACTTCCTCCATGTGAAGCACGGGACCCGAGAGCTCTGCTGGATTGGTCCGTCACAACGTCGTTATCGGTCTGCTACAATCTCTCGTCTGTCAAACAGCTAGCTAGCTGTCGGTGTGTAGACGCTACTCAGACCGCAGCTGAAGGAGGCTAAAGAACCTCACAATTGTGACTTGTAGGCCAGAGGAACACGTTAAGGTAGGGTTTTATTTTATCTGACAGTGGGTTTGTGTCTTCTGTAGCTTTGTCATGCTACTATGGACCTTAATGTTACTCGGTCGCACTAGCATCCTTGACTCCTGCCCAACAACATCTGTATGTTGGCAGATGAGGCAGCTGCTAAACATTAACGTTAGCTGAGCTGGTTGGCTTTAGAGCTAAGTTAGCTCGGTGAGACTTCACCTGGCTTCCTTGTGAATTTCGGAGTTAATGTTTCATTCAGTGTAGCAGTGCTCATTTATGAGTGCAAGTAAACAATGACTGCAACCATGATTTGCCAGTTAAATCAAACAGTAAAACATGTATGGCAGTTGTAATTGGCATTTTCGAAATTGCAGAAAACGAAGTGATAGCAATTCTAAAGGTTTAAATAGCTACATGGAAACATGTTTTCAGTATTATGTATCCCATTTACCTTAACATAAATAATGACTGTCAGTATCGCCCGTCTGCAGGCGCCCCATTGTAATTTCGTTTACAGTTCCTATTATTGTTCCAGTATTTTCAGTCTTTTGACTTGTATTTAGTTCTGTTAAATTCATAGGCGAAATTATCAGTTTGTATGTTAATTAAAATGTGTGCTCACGTCATAACATTGTTGTAACTTGGTAGTTTGTAGATTCACACAGTCTTTGAAATGCATCTTCTTATGCTTCAGGAAGAAGGTACGCTGTATCCAAAAAGGTCTATGTTGACACATTTGTCTACAGTACCTTAAAATATTCTGTAAGCAAAATATCGGAAGCTGTTTCAAATCTAATACAATAAGACTGTGCAACAGAAGTGTTACAGTTTAGTTATTAGTAAAAATTATATTTCAACATTCTTCAGTTTACCTTCTGAATTGACTTATCTTGAGCAGGACCAAGTCTTGATTATTTAACCAACAGAACTACTTTGATAATTGTTCAAGTAATTTTTAAAAGCAGTTTTATCATTGTCAAGTGAATGTCTGTGTGTTATTGATTGGACAAAACCAGCAATTAAAAGACATCCCCTGGAATATGGAGGTGGGAATTTTTAACTATTTTCCGAAGATTAATTGAGAAAATAGTTCTTAGTTGCAGCCCTGGCATCAGCTGCGTTTTGTGGTTTTGTGTTTTATAATATCACCAATGCAGAAACTGCAGAAGAACCTCTTCATGTAAACGGAAACAGGCTTTGATGCGTCCGTTATCATATATCTTAGATCAAAATAGGTTGGCCTTGATAAGTTTCCTCTCTATTCTGGATATAAAAAACCTACTAACTGGTGTATGTGTGTTTCATCCAGGGTTATGTCTATTTTTCTGTACTCCACTGAGGCTGAGTCCACTTCTGAGGGCACACTGTGTTACTTTCGTAGCAGTGATATTATGCGTTGAAAGTGAGATTGGATTCCAAGAGCTTTTTTTTTTTCAGCTGAATGAAACTAATAAATGCCACAAGAGCGTCTGCTTTTACAAATAGTCGAGGTCGTAACAGCCACATACTGATAGACACTCATGTAGTCTCTCCTGGAGGCGTTCTTAGCACACAGCCTTAACAATGAGCACTGGGTAGATGGCAAATTGGTTGTACTTTTGAAGGAAATTCTAACATGCAAAGCATATAATATTCCATAATAATAACAAGGAAGTTGTTTCTGTAAAGGCAGAAACCACTCAGGAAGACCAACAAGTAAGTTTATGTCCATGAATCAATTACGTGCAATGTGAGTTTCTGTGTAAATGTGTGATGATTCTTTCTTTTTTTATTAGTTGACATCACTACAGTATATATAGGCTGGTGATGGAGGTAGAGAGGCCACCTGGCGGGGGTGTCTCTTCCCACACACAGTCCTTATTCTGAACTTGGCTGAAGCTCCTACTGTCTTGTTTTTCTTATGGCTTCTCTTTGTTTTTCTGTATCTGTGAGATTTACTCAGCGCCCACACACTAACAGTGCTGCAATCCTTTTGAAACTATGACAGAAATCAAGTATATACCTCTCTGTCATCCCTCTTTTCCTTCTCCCTCCACTCCTCTCACAGACAATGAGCAGATAATAAGATGTATGGACTTGGAGATAGAAATGGTCCTCTTGAAATTATGCAAAACAGGTTTTGGTTAAATGCAGTGCAGATAATAATGAACCATGTTGTATAACTAACATCAAAAGCAGTCTGAACCTTAGCTTTTATAGATGCATCAGATCACCTCATTTAGAGCTGAACTTTGTGGTAATAGATATGTTTGCAAGCCTTAGTTAGTGTTTAACAGAATGTGCCCATAGATGGTTTTTATAGAAAGAGCTGTATCTGCTTATGTTTCAGAGCTGATGAACAGCATCTCTGATTGTTTTTCCCACGTCCTTTAATTACACCCACAGCTTGGTTCATGCTGGCTAGTCAAGCACTGCACTCCAGCTGTGTGCTAAGGTAATTAAACGTTAGATGTACGCATAAATTTTGTCATACCTTGTCACAGGATTTATGCCAGCCCTAAATTATTCGCAGCCAAAAACGCTCAGAACCAAATTATACCCGGCACAGGTGACACAAGATTTCAGGTGCAAATGGTATTATTTTTTGACAGAGAGAGATAGGAGGAGGAACAGTCAACGGAGGAAGAAAGAAACATTGTGAGTTGGTTCTCAAAGAGGTAGGACTTCAAGCAGTGTTTGCAGAGAGCAAGAGACTGCTGAAGGAACTGAGTTGGGTAACCAACAAAGAAACATGAAGGAAAGGATTCCTGTCTCGCTGTGGCAGTAGGATGCCAGGAGGATTCAGAGGGAATTCAGGTGTGTCGATGCCGTGATAGTGGCCAATCTACAAGCAAGCATTAGTGACCTGAGTTTATTGTAAGTAGCAACAGGGAGCCTAAAGAAAAGCATAGTGATATGAGCTTTTTTTTGCCTAATGGAAAAGCAGATATGCTGGCTCCTATTTGGACCATTTGCTGCAGTCCTGCCAGAGGAGAGTTGCGGTAATCAATGTGTGAGCTGGCAGGTGCCTGTAGAGAGAAATGAGCAGTATACTCAGCCAGATAGGACCAGATTTTTCTAATGTTACATAATGCAAAGCCACATTAGAGAGTGACAGATACTCATGATATAAAGATTTCTAGCAGACTTTGCTAAAGAGGAGAAGGTGTTGTGCTGAACAGGACTGGCTAGGATGACCAGAGGTTCAGTCCCAGATAGACTTGGTTGAAGGTGCCGTTCTGTCATTCATTGTGAGATACAGTGGGGGGACAGAAGTATTCAACACATCAAAATGTTTTTTATTAGACATAGTTCCAGTGTAGCCATTGGAATGACAAAAATATATTGAACACACAGTAAGAAAAAGAATATAATAATGTGATTTCACTAATTAGTTCTCGTGCCTCTGCTAATTGCATGTGGATATAAGTACTTCCACTCTTAAAATGGTTGAATGCATCATTTGTTACCAAACTGTCACACAAGAAACATCTCATGATGGGTAGAGACAAAAAGCTCTTGTAACATTACCTAAGTACCACTGGGGGCTTTATGTGCCAAGTGGGAGAGGTGCACAATTATTCATTATTCACTTTTTATTTTATTTTATTACAATTCTAATTCCACAATTATTTTCTTATTCTGCAGTTTCCGCTCTTGTGTCATAGGCACCATTACCATCTGATGGAGAAGTGGTTGTCAGTCTTTGTGAAGAGGCACCATGTTTCCTTGTCATATAAGCCCCTGGCCCTCTGCTGAGCCACCGGCCTCCTGTGGCAGCCATGCACCCCCAGCGCAGCCCTCACAACCCCTGCCTGATCTACTGTGCAGCTGTCCCACTCCGCCTATGAACACCCATTCTGAGACACCCTCCCCAGACCCCATGGAGTCCCTCATTGTGGTCACAGAGTACGAACCTAGCAGACCACCTGGAGAGGCAGGGGAGGAGGAGGAGGTAAGATGAAAAATGCCCTTGTAACACTATGCTAAATATAACACACCCAGACCTAACCTGATTGGACATTTGGGTTTCTAAATGGCTGAATAAAATGATTACTTGACAAATGATGATACATGCTCATAGTTTTTGGTACTTACTAACACTGTGTAGTTATGATTGCGAGACTATGTAGACATTAAGATTTTTCACTTTAATTTGATATCAAAATGCAGAGATCATGAGAAAGAGTGGATTCAGCATTTGGCACATTGGTTTATATAGTTTTATTGCCTGTGTTTCAGCTTGGATTGTGTTATTGTCACTATTATTTTGGCCCTCTTGTTGTAAATACAGAAAAAGAAGGGAGGTAAAAATGTATTAAATTATACCACTGCATTCTTTTTAAATGTAAAGTCTTAGTTGGAAAATAAGCACCAACTGTATATAAAGGTGACACAGACAAATACAACATACTGACCATCATATACACTTACATATAAGACATGATGTGTGAACATACAGTATAAGGAAGGAGTTTAAAGCTGTGTATCATATCTCAGGTAGAAGAAATGGACAGCTCTGAGATGTCTGAGCCAGCTTCCTCTATGGCAGCAACTTTCCGGACTCCATCCTGCGACCTGCTATCCCACACAGTTGGCCAGCCAGAGTCTCTGCTGCCTGAAAGCCAAGAGCAAAGGGGGAGATTAAACCTGTCAGACAGGAAGCTATCTTTGCAAGAGCGTTCACATACTGCAACATCACCATGCAGTTCTCCAGGACTTAACGGGCGCTATATTTATCCATCATTACCCTACTCCCCCATTACATCACCCCATTCCACTCCACGCTTACCCCGCCGGCCCACTGTGGAGTCCCACAGTGTTTCCATTATAGACCTCCAGGTATGTCAAGCCTTGAGGCTAATGTGATTCCAGTATTTTAATGTGTCTCTGTCTGTCTGGAACAAAGTTAATGCTGCTTATACAAAATCATGCTATAATTACTGGTTGCCATATTGATTCCAGTAGTTTGCTTTAATATGTACTCTGTAGAATGTAGTCCGATTTATATGTCTGTGAGTAATCAGATGACCAAGAGATTCTGAAAATCATCTAATACGTGGTTCGAGGCAGTTTAATAATAGTTATGATTATATAATCTTTGGGCTCTACACCATTTTACATGTTTTCCCTTAAGGACTTACATTGCATAAATTATTACACATGAATGAACAAACTAATGTTCACAGAGAGCCAGGCCCTTGGAGAGGTGCTCCTCTTGAACATCTGTGAGTTTATCACAATATCAGTATCGCACTTGTCTGAGAGTAAGCAGAACTACATGTGCATTTGTCTTAAAAGCAGCAGCTGCTAAGCTAAGACTGAGCTTTGTGGATGTGAAGGTAAGGTTTTACAATCTCAGTAGATGTAGGTAATCCTGTAGCTGTGATGCCTGTTATACACACAGTAAATGCAGAAGCCTGTAGGTGTCATGTAATGTAGGTAGAATCTCTTAGATATTTAAGGTGTGGAAAAATACCTAAAGGTTAATTTGGTGAAATATTTGAGATGCCCTCTTTTGGTGGAGACTTCCTTACATTAACATTAATTTCTCTGAATTCTGTATTCCCATAATTTTTTTGTGACACTTATGTCTTTTAATCATCTAGTCTAGAGATAAACAGTCAAATAAACTACATTTTAAAAGGTGCTTTTAATGAGGATCTGGTTATTCTGTGCATCTCTAGGTGTTCGCATGAATCATTCTCTGTGTTCTGGGCTCTGTTTGTTCTCAGCAGTGTGGCCCCATCGGTTATTGTTTTAAATCAACACTATTTCTCATCATAAAATGAGGGTAGAGTATACCTGTGCTAGACTGCTTGTTCCCTCTACACACTACAAAATGGACCACAAAACTATTAAAGCCGTGATACACATCCTGCCTCTAGAATATCAGTCACACTGCAAGATTAGCGCCTTAACGTAGGTAACATGTCCGTCTGGATTTATCTTATGCTTACTTTTGATGAGCTGCTTTCCAATCAGCTGTAAATCTGGATTAGTCAAGGTAGAGGTTTTACTTTGAATGAATCTTAGAGAATGACTAATTCAGCTGCAGTTGTGATTGCAGTCCTACTACATGCTCACAAGCACATGAAAGGCAGGCAACACTGATGTGCACAAGACTACGCCTATGAGTTGAAAAATTGTTTTTATGGAAATTCACTGGACAGAATTTCATATAGCCTTCTTAGGAAAAGCAGAACAGTTATGATGTACATGTCTCTGGAGTAAAGAAAACAATTTCTCCTCTTTTTTTCTTTCCTCAAGGACTGTGTTCAACTCAACCAGTACAAGCTGAAAGATGAGATTGGAAAGGTACCATCGGAGACAACTCACTGATTGCTCCCTTTCACTGACTCTTCCATTTTCTCCTTCCTTTCGCCTACTACATGTCTGTCAAGTAGTGCACATCATCAAGGACATGCAGTGACAGTCTCTGATATCCTCTCTCCCAGCTGTCCTCATTTCCCAAACTCTGTGTAAACTACCAGGCCTTGGGAGAGTTGGAAGATGGATGAGAGGCTGGTATATATAGTGCTCTCTAAGGGCTGTGCGAGGCTTAGTGGATATGAGTGTGTGGGTGTGTGAGAGAGGGGATGTGTGTATTTGTAGGCACATTTTAGATTGGTGGTTTAAAAAGCCAGAATGTGCATGTCTGTATATTTACGCATGTAGGTAGACAGGTTAATTTGTGTTCAGCTGAGACAATTAGAGCCTTTCAGGATTGCAGATGAAGTTCCTGTTATCAGATCATCTCTGGGACTGTGGGATGAACTCTGTGCTGCCTCTCCAATCTGCTCCCCCAGCAGGAACTGATCCTGCCCCCTCCCCCCTCTCTCTCTCTATTTATGCATGAATGTGTGCACACAGGCGACTAATTGGGCCTAGTTTTTAACCTGAATTTCCTGTGTGTGGGCAGGGGAGCTTGATAGCATAAATCAGATCCAGTTTCCTTAATTAGACTGAAATCAGAAATGAAGGAGAGGGAGAGATCATTTGAATTTCTCTGTTCTCACTTTGAAGCATCTGGTATTCTTTCAGCGTTACACTGTCAGCCCACTCACTTCCCTTGTGTGTATGTGTTTGTGTATTTGTTCCTGTGTGTATTTGTATGTACTGTATTTAGAATGTTTGCTTTGCACAGCGCAGTTTATTTATTTATTTACATGAGGAATTGACAGCTGCTCAATCTGACTTCACTGGCTTCTATTCTTTTTTACTTATTCCCTGGACCAGGGCTCCTATGGCGTTGTCAGGCTGGCTTACAATGAGGATGACAACACATACTATGTGAGTTTTTCATGCACTCACAAATACAGAGGTGGCTTCTTCCCAACCATCAACATGTCTGTTTCTATCACGCCTCTCCCATTCCCATTCAGCTGTCACACACACACACACACAGGCTAACCTCATAATCAAACCCCATTGTCACATTTACTGGTGTAATTTCAAATGAAACCTCCACCTTTGATAATGTCTCCTGCTAATTTGTGCCTTATTGAGTTTTGTAATAACACATCAGCTTAAGCTTTGCTGTTTGCTGTTCATGATTATTGCTGTAGTTCTCATTCAGCTGAATGGTATTGACAGACAATGACATGGGGATTAATTTAATATTCCTCCCAAGTGACAAAGCCCACATGTCGCATTCAGTGATTATATCATTGCTGTCACTTTCCTCCCCAGCAGGAAAAACACCCACTGAACAATTTAGACTTCATACATTGCACTCTCAGTTCAAGTCTGCCTCTTTGGTTGTCAGCTGTTCAGGGAGATCTGTGGTTACCTGCCACACATCTACATGGTACCATTAACTTTTACATAATATTTGATTTTAAATTTGCAGATTTTAAAGCCATATGCAAAGACAGCCAAACATAAGACAGACCAGTCCTTGAATGGTATGGTCTGTCATCCTAAACAAATGGTTTATTATATGTTAGGAATCATCTTTTATTCTGTTTGACCCTCGTTTAACACATTTTCAGGTTAAAACAAAAGGCTGTGGAAAATTGCTGTTTTACTTAGCAACTACATTTGTTAGAATAACAGATTTCACAGACCACACGGTGTGGAAGAAATACTCATTTCTCTTGCACTGAAATCTGTGCTAATCATGTGCTACATACAGTATCCTTATATTGTTCACTGTTCAAGTTATATATCAATGTGTTCAAGTTAGTAAGTCAAATCATTTTTTATTTTAAGCTTCTCAGTGGCAAGGCACCGGGGGTAGATAAGAGTCGCCCTGAGTACCTTAAGTCTCTGAATGCTGTGGGGCTGTCTTAGCTGACACGCCTCTGCAACGTCGCATGGCGGTTGGGGACAGTGCCTCTGGACTGGCAGACTGGGGTGGTGGTCCCTCTTTTCAAGAAGGGGGACCGGAGGGTGTGTTCCAAATATAG
>NW_018127982.1:1645736-1652512 GCF_001952655.1 Monopterus albus
ATTTCTAAGTGGGAGAACTTGCAAAATTGCAGGGTGTTCAAATACTTCTGTTCCTCACTGTATCTTGGGGTCTTGTTCACGAGTGAGGGAAGGATGGAACAGGAGAGATTTACAGGCGGATTGGTGCAGCTTCTGCAGTAATGCGGTCGATGTACCAGTCTGTCGTGGTGAAGAAGGAGCTGAGCTGTAAGGCGTTGGAGGGACTATGTCTCTCGGCTGGCCTGGGAACGCCTTGGCATTCCCCTGAAGGAGCTGGAGGAAGTGTCTGGAGAGAGGGAAGTCTGGGCATCTTTGCTTAGACTGCTGCCCCCATGACCCGATTCTGGATAAGCGGAGGAAAATGGATGGATTTTTTATTTTAATAGCTTAAAATAACAATATGTCTGTGCAGATTCTCAGTCATCCAGGTCATAGTAAGCTGAAAAAACTTCAGGAGAAGTTCTGGAGAAGCTCTAGAGTTCTGGAGAACTGATGAAGCCTCTTGGATGAGAGGTGAAACGTCTTCGACCTAGAAATCTAGTCCAGTTGATTTTTAAGTTTTTTCAGCTTAAAATGACAATAAAAAAACATACAGTCTGAAAATGTTTTACACATTATATTGAGTGGTTTATGGAGCAGTTTGTTTAAGATAAGTGATAATGAGTCAATGTACATTACTTCCATGCTGATATTTCAGCCCTTTTAGTTTTTTAGTGCTGATGACGCTGGTCTTTGTTAGCACTCACAGATACTCAGAGGGTGTTCAAGGGGGACAGAGGGCAGAAAGTTATAGGCATCAGGAATTTCTCCTGTAGGTATGTGAGTGGGTGCACTGTCAGATACTGCATCACCTCACTCTGCTTTAACATGCTCTTCTTTTTTGTCTACCTTTCTGTTCATCTTTTCTCTGGGTCTCTTACCCACTGTGCTCTCCCACCCCCTCTCCCTCTTTCTCTTATCCTCTCCCTCATCCAACTCTATCTCCCTTTTATTCCTGTAGGCGATGAAGGTATTATCCAAGAAGAGGCTGATGAGGCAGGCAGGTTTCCCACGTAAGTCTAGAGCCAGGGGCAGATGGTTTAACGCAGCAGAGGGGCACAGTCAACAGTACTGAAATCCACTCTGTCTTTGTCCTTACTGTCCTTCTCCTGTTCCTCACCTGTCGCCCATTCCCATCCACACTGTCCCACTCTCCTCCATCAGGGAGGCCTCCCCCTCGTGGAGCCAAAGCAGCCCCTGAAGGTCCTCCTCAGCCCAAAGGACCCCTGGAGCGGGTCTATCAAGAGATTGCCATCCTTAAAAAGCTGGACCATCCTAATGTGGTGAAACTAGTAGAGGTAAGTGCTATTAAAATGTACATTTGGGCTATTTAATTCAGTGTTGCCCAGAGATATTTCTGAAATGTGTGATACATTCAGAAAGAACAGGTGCAGGTAGCACAGTAGATTAAGGAAAACATTTAGAAGGTAATTGAGTGACAAAAAACTGGGCCAGCTGATGCTAAGGCAAAGAATAGAGTCTTTCAGTATCATTTCTTCATTTCAAAGAGCAACAATGGTTCATTGCCAACTTACTAATGGAACAATTTGAAAAGAAGCTGGGAGGAAGGAAGATAAGATAAAGATTAACACAGCATTATCCATTAAGGGTTATTTCAAATTACACTGGAGCATTAAGGTCTAACACATCTGCACAGGATTGACAGCTGCCTTAATAGTTTTGCACAAATGTATTGGTGTTAACTTCACAGATAAGTCATTCCAGAGCGATGGCTGTTTCATATTTTGGCATACAAATGTGATCGTGTGTGTGTGTGTTTACACTTATTTTCATTCTTTTTTTTATTTGGTGCCAGGTTTTAGATGACCCCAGCGAGGACCATCTGTACATGGGTATGTTGTAGTCAGACAGTCAACCTTCAGGACAGCAACAACACACATGCACACGCACATCAAACATTCATGTAGTCATGCATAAAACAAGGTCACTGGAAACCCATATCAAAAATGTTGCTGTTGTTTTTACTTTGTTCATGGCTTGGTGACTGAAAAGCTTTTAACACTAACATCTTTTTCTGTAACAGTGTTTGAGCTGGTCAAGCAAGGGTAAGCTAAGCCTATTTTATAGTAATGATTGTGACACTGGAATGAGCTCAGTCCCATTAGGTATGATTGCTAATTGTGCGCGTGTGTGTGTGTGTGTGTGTGTGCCTGGTTGTGTATCCAGGGCTGTGATGGAGGTGCCGGCAGATAAAGCTTTCAGTGAAAACCAGGCACGCTTTTACTTCCAGGATCTGCTCAGGGGAATTGAGTATTGTGAGTCTTCCAAACCTCGTGTTATTCTTCCAATCAGCCTGTAACTGTGTTGTATAATCAGCTCTTGCCATGTGCAGATTTCTGCAGATGGGGCCTTGTTGTTGTAATAATGAATATTTTTTCACTTAACAGTACATTACCAGAGGATCATCCACCGAGACATCAAGCCCTCAAACCTGTTAGTTGGAGAGGATGGACACATCAAGATAGCTGACTTTGGAGTTAGTAACCAGTTTGAAGGAGCTGATGCCCTCCTGACAAGCACAGTGGGGACGCCGGCTTTCCTTGCCCCTGAAGCACTCTCTGACACCAGAAAGAACTTCTCTGGAAAGGTGAAGGAACAGTTAGCTAACTAGTGCCCTCTAGGGAAGGCTTTCAGAAATGCAAAGAGCTTTGCTTTTTGATTTTAAAATTATTTTCTTACCCTTCATATATTAAGAATTATCTGTGCTAGTTTTCATATTTCAACTATTATACATTGAAAGATGCATTTCATAATGCAGATGACTGTAATATGTTTTTTTTTTCCTGAAGGCTTTGGATATTTGGGCCATGGGAGTAACACTTTATTGCTTTATCTTTGGAGTGGTGAGTCTGGGCTCTTGTAAAAGACTCTTTAGTTTCCTCTGCTGACAATCTGCTGATCTTTAACTGAAAGCACCACTTGTCTTTTATTTGCAGTGTCCATTTATGGATGAGCGCATCCTTAGTCTTCATCAGAAAATCAAGACACAACCTGTGGAGTTATCTGAACAGTCAGTTCTGCTCCTTCTGTGAATCTGTGTCAAAAGGCTACCACTGCCCGGCTATTTAATTAAATGGCTTCTTGTTAAAGTTATATATGCAATATGAATTTTACAGGCTACTAGTTTATTTAGTTATTTATGTAATGAATACATTTGTAGCTGTGATTCTTCCTGTTTCGGCAGTGCTGATATATCAGATGATCTCAAGGATTTATTGCTGAAAATGCTGGACAAGAATCCAGAGACCAGGATATCAGTCCCCCAGATTAAGGTAAACTCACTGAACTGATTTGCTGGTGTCCAGTATTTGTCATTAAAGCATGTTTAATATTCATACACTGTGCAGAAAGCCTCCTGATACAAAGTTTCAAAAGCACGTTCAGTTTTGTGCAGCTTCAAAGATACTGTGTTTTTGTGTGCAGAAGAATTGGAAATTCATAAACGGCTTCTTTGTCCTTCTCATGCTTGTGTCCAGGTGCATCCGTGGGTGACGAGGCACGGTGCCGAGCCCCTCCCCCCGGAGGATGATAACTGCTGTACATTGATTGAGGTGACAGAGGAGGAGGTGGAGAATTCTGTTAAACACATCCCTAGCCTGGCTACAGTGGTGAGTTTAAGAACTTGTTTTTGTCTCACTAGATTCTCAAATTGTTGAAAAACGCACACAGATCTGCTTTGTTTTTGCTTCTGATGTCCTTAAATGAAATATCACCAATGGGCACAGTTTGTCTTTTATTCAGCTGCTTTGAGAGGTATAAAAAAATGCCACGGCATAACTGAGAATGAATCCTGTCAGGGGCTAATGAATTGCTAATTTCTTGAATACTGACATTAGTATCAAGGATATTTGTTATCTTCTTTTTTTAATAGTTTTTCCATAATTCAGTCACATCACACCACTTCACAACACAGTCACTACACCACTACCTCCTACTCGATTGCCCTGTCGGCACTTTGTGCTAGAGGAGATGGATGACTCATCATTTAGTCTTTTTAATTAATTTTCACAAGTTACATTATTTAACGCCAAATGTTGCGAGAGATCTGAAGGTTTTGGATGAATCTGAAACCTTTCAGTTTCTTGAGTGATCATATCTAACCAGCTTTTAAATGGAAGGGGCAGACACACACCATAATCCCACCATTGTTTTACAACAGAACACTGTTTGGAATGAAGGTGATTTGGTGATGTGTGTATTATTGCTCACTGTTTCTTTTCAGATCCTGGTGAGAACCATGCTGAGGAAGCGCTCCTTTGGCAACCCCTTTGACTGGGGCCGTAAAGAGGACCGCAGCAGTTTGTGTGCTCCAGGGCAAACACTCACGTAAGGATTGTTTAGAGACGAACTACAGTTTCTAAACTCTGTCTCTAGCCAAGGCTTTGCAGTAATATTAGGAGTCAAGTATTTAAAGCAGTATGCTGTACCTACAATATTCTTACTTGGAGCTGCTGGGTCCTCTTATACTTTGCTGCCATCAGTGGGGCCAACTAATGTTTGTCAAGTAGACTGTTATACTTCTCTCCTCCCTCTCCTGCCCTACAGAAAAGGCAGGGCAAGCAATGTGAGTTACTGCTACATTCACTGTAACCAAAGAAGGTAAATAACCTTAGGACAACTCTTGCCTGCTGTAATGCTGTTTAAGTGGTAGGGAATGCACTTTAAGACCCCTGGCATGATATAAACAGCTGTATTTCCCAATATGGCTTTAATGGTCAAATACCCTTGTGCATCAAGGTTGTATACTAGCCTCTGCTAGTTTAGGGCTATTTGGACAAGCCATCGTTGGGACTGTCATGCTATGCTCCAGAGTTTGTAGTATCTGCAAGAAGATTTACTGTATGTGTCGTGTCTGAGGGTGATTTTAGTAAAGCATGTGCTGTGTAGTACAGAAAATTCTATTTGATTATAAACTAAGCACTAGAGCAGCTGACGTTATTTGAACAGACCAAGCAATATTTCATTTACATAAGTTACTTCCTATATATATATGTCTCTGGCAAGTAATAAGCTGTGATTAAACACTTAAAGAATTTTATTCTGAGCACCTCATCTGCAGTATGATGTACTATACTACAGGCAGTGGACAAAATATCGTGAACACCTACACAATCTAATGCAATCTAGTTGTAATTTTGAGTAAGAGGTGTTATAGTCTGTGGTGTTGTGCTGATTGGCATTACTGTATATTTAAAGTGTTACACCACCACACGTTGAAAACTTTAAACTGAAAAATTATTAAATCGGTTTGTCTCTGCACAGCAGTTATGAGCCCAGGGCATCCATTTATCCTGATATGTTGTTACTCATCCCCTGCATGAAGCAGGCTATCCAAAGGTTGCGCCTATAAATTAGCATCTTTGTGTCTCTTAACAAAGTTCCTTGACAAAAATGATTAATTTGTCTCGTATAACTTTTTCACCTTTTCCTCATTACTTTGTTGAGCTCCTCCATGTGTATGATTGGTGCTGTAGAAACAAACTTGCCCGGCAGCTTGCCGCCTTTCCTTAATGTTCACCGTCTTGCATTATGTGACAGTTAAATGGTTGGTTTCAGTTCCTAAACTGAGCTTAACAGGAGCTTGTTTGTTTCTCTGTTCACTGATATGGGAGTGACAGCAGGCTGAGAGAGCAGTGCCGTAACTAATTCTGTGTCTCCGGTTGCTTTTACTTAGAAAGCAGGAGAGTGGTGAGGGCAAGAGGAATATGGAGCTGCCCTACGTGGGAGAGGATGAGGCTCTTTCCTGATGGTATCTGCCTGCCTGCAAGCACACAGCACAACACCCCTTTACTCACACTTATATACTGACAGCCCACACCTACGTACATTTCCTAGGAGGTGGACAAGTGTGGCAGACACAGCAGAAAGGGAGAAATCTAAGGCGCGTTGGCAACTGTTTGCTAAGCTTTTATTCCACCTTCTTCTTTTATAAGGCTCAGCTTATGGTTGTGGGGTCTGTGACTGTCATGTGGGAACCTTCCAGGAGAGCATCATCCTGAACCTTGAACCTGTCTGTGGCTCTTATTACCCAACCCGCTCTCCTCCTCTTATCCGGAATGCATTTATAGCCCTAGCATGCTTTGTCTCAGGCTTCAACTGTACAGTTTTGTGTTTTATCGTAGTTTAGCCACTTGTGTTTCTCTTTACTTGACAATACTTTCAGGTATACTGGGCATGGGAAGGGAAGATGCTGATGGTTTATTTGAAGGGGTGATTGTCTTCACCATCACCTCAACATTTTAGTAGAGCAGGCTTCTTGACAATGATTGTCTGGTTCACTATGCTTCCGAGCAGCAGTGCCCAGTTTTGTAATATATTTTAGAGCAAAGAATCTGTACAGTTTTCCAGAACTGAAAAAAGAGGAGTGGAAAAAATGTTTACTTCATTGCATGTGTTTACTTTCCCAATGCAAGCACTGTATAAGCTATTTATAACCCCTGGCAGGCTCATAGACACTTGTTTGTCGCAGTGTAATTGTTAGTCTTATTACAGGCTCTATTAAGTTTCCCATTTACTACAATCGATAGAAAGCTTTAAAAACTGTTGACATCATGGTTTGTGAACAATCAAATTATATGCCGTAATGATACGGCATACAAGATGGCATAGAAAAATTAGGTTTTTCTTTTCTTTTCTTTTTTTTTGCAAAGCTTCAAGTGAATCTTTTGCTATACATTTTAAAGTTCATAGAGCTGCAACAAAATGAGTAACGACTGTACTGGTCTGCCAAATGCATA
>NW_018127982.1:1652522-1678355 GCF_001952655.1 Monopterus albus
TCTCCAGTCTGGACAAATAAGGTTGTGTGCTGTGATACCGAGGAGCACAGTTTCATATGTTTCGAATGCGTTAGGTATTTGTTTCCCTTCTCAAAGTGGATGTTTGTATGTAGACTGAAAACATGACTATTGAACCTCAAGTTAAAATTGTGAATGTTCTAACTTGTTTTATTTGTTTTGTAAGAATTACTGATGTTATTTTTAAAACTGCACACTTTCAGGACACCAAAAAGTTTAATTATGTATAATTTTGTAAAGTATAGTAGAATAACTTAAAGAAAACAAACCTTTAAACTATTTGTTCATTATTGAACTACAAGAGCTGGCTAATGCCGCAACTTCTGAGATGGGAGCATAGTGCAGCTGCAGACTTTTTGTACAACTCTATGCATGACATATCTGTAGAGGTGTTGAACTTAAAAACTGTTGTCATCTTTGGTCAGAGGAGCAGGCCACTTTGCAAATATGTCAAAATAATTAAAAAAATTATAATTGATTTATGTTCTGTTTTAGATTATCCTAAACCAGACAATTGGAATTTTCCCATTTCTCTTCCTTTTGTTTTTCTTCATTTGTTTCCTTCAGTTTCTCAAACATTTTAGTGTAAGTACAGATAAAGCCACTTCATGCGTTAACACAGAATAATAAACTACAAGAGCTGGCTACTGCCGCAACAATTTTGATTACACCATTTAATGCTTCCACGCACTAATTACTTCAGCACTTCAATGCTGAATGTGTAAAGAAAGGGACTTTCAATTGGTGTTTGTTTTTTACTTACTACTTCCATGTCTCTCACACTGTACGTACTGTATATCTGTTTTTTAAGACAAGTACTATGCATATAATGTGTCTTTGACTGTACGGTGCAATGATATGCTCTGTCAGATGTCACATGCAGGGTGGCTGGATGACGAGGGCTGTATGTAGCTGACTGATTCTGATTTATTTTTATTTACTGGACATTTAAAACTAAGATCCACTCTCCAGCTCTCCACTGTAGAGGACTGCAACAAGAAACGCACATGCAGTTTCACCCAATCATTATAGCCAAAAATCTTTTAATGCCCATGATTTAGTCAGAAAATGAATTGTGTTTGTGTTTTACTGTGAAGTGTCAACTAATTTAAGCATGCTTTATACACATTTATGACATAATTTGCATTCTGATATATTGTAAATTACTAAACGTATAGTTATCTAAGATGAGTAAAAAAGACAGGTACCTGTCCTTGGGTGTGATTATTTTTCCCTGCTTGACCAACAGGAGTGACCCGAAGGGCAGCTTCAGTCCAATGCAGGGTGACAGTGCAAGCCACCAAAAGCTGTATGATAAATACTTTATGCATACAATATTAAAACTTGTAGTTCTTATCGGATGGGCCAGACTAAGTGATTAACCTTTATTGTCACATGGGTTTGCATTCTATAGTGTAATTATTTTATTTAGAGCTTCGGGGGCGCTCGTCCCTTAAATGCATGCCAACATACTGAACACATACCATTATATTGTCATAGCATGAAAAATGAAAAGTCCTTGACAACAAAATGGGACCTTTAAATTGATTATTCTATACATACTGTATCTTGTTCATAATTTGAATAAAATATTATTGCCTTTCTGTAATGTTTTTGGTCTGAATGTGATTAGGGTTTGTGTTTACAGTCCTAGAAACAGACCACTAGTGGGCGCTGTTTACCATAACATTGGTGAGGCTGTAGACTGCTCTTATGAATATCACACTTTGTTCCTCTCTGTGACAGATTTTCCACCTCTTACATAATCTTCCAGCTTCTTTAAATTTAATGCTCTTAAACATGTCACTCCATACAGATTATTTGGGGCATTTTGACCAGATTTCCCAGTTAGCTTGAAACAACTGTTTGTTTCATTTGAGGGCAAAAGTCAATTCCTTGGCGGCTTAACCTGCAGTTCCTATAATAGCCAGTACATGTTGCTCTTAAGGAAAAGGCTGACAAAAAAGACGTGTTGGACCTCATTATGAGTCAGACTTTAGCCAACGAGGTATGGATTTCTCTCCATCTTAAATGTCTAAAAAATAAAGAGCATCTCATTGAAATGTCAGCTCTTCAGAAATGCTGAAGAAGTGACATTTTACATTTTCCTTCATAGGAATAATACAACAACTGCATTACATCTTAGTTTTATCAGTGTCCATTTAGAAAATGTTTCAAGATTTTTGGGATTAAATGTCAGAAGTACTTAATAAATCCATCAATCATATACCAATAATTAATATATAGTATATAGAAACTCAATGTTTAAGATGCCTGTGAAATACACTCAGTTATGATATTTGCATTTCAGTTAATAAGCATAATGTTGATTGAAACTTGTGCCCGGTGGCCTCCATCTGTCACACTATCTGGTTTTGTAGAATATGTCAGCATAGAAGAGTTTGACCTTTGGTCTCTCCACACTTCAGTGGTTTCACACGTCTTGGGATACAAAGTGTTACACTGACCTCTTGTGCTAATTACTTAACATTACAGCTCCTCTGTCCTTGTGAAAAAGTTTGATCATTTTCCAGCTGATTTTAAAGATGACATTTTTTCATGTGTCAAGTAAATGTCATGACAAACTGTAGTGCAGGAGGTTTTTAGGTTAAAGGTTAAAGCTATTGTTTCATTCTAATATAAATATTATATTAATATCAAATTAATATAAATTAAAAACACCAAATACTTCACCCGAATACGGGACAAAATTATTCCTTTTTTAATCATAAAAATTGCTCTTTGTCATATAAGGACAGTCAGAGAAACAGCCATCTCAGACATCAGTGTGAAGAGCTGTACAACAAAGACAGCATAACAAGTGCTTCAGCCACCCTACATACCGTACAGCCATGAACACCAAAACATCAGCATGAAAACACCCAAAGGGCAGGTCTGGAAATGATCAAGCCTGTCACAAAGTCAGATCACTGCAGAACAATATAATGTTTGTCATATAAGATAAAGTATAAACAGTTCAGAGACTAGTTCCGGTCTTGAACTGACGTGTTATGCCCCCTGCTGCCAAAATAAAACCTTACATCAGCAAATGAGAAGTGCTGGTTGTGACTGAATCAGAGCCGTTCCTCATCTTGCTTCCTCATTGTTGACTTACTGGAGGTGGCCAAAGATAAGAAAACTAAATGCAGGCAGTCAAAGGACTTGCTCAGGATTCTATAAAACTGCATGCTTAGACCTACTTCTACAGGTAAAATGGTTTAGTTCAGCATCTAAGATGTCAGTGAACTAGTTTTCTCACTTAAGGCTGCCTGCGATCTCTGGCTGACAAAGATCATAACACTGAATGTTTAAGGAGTTGAACAAATAGAATAAATAGTAAAAGAACCCTTCAATTACAGCAGAATGAAACTAGATAAACTTGCTGCCTGTGCAGCACTTGAAAAGATTTAAAAGTGTGAATATACTACAAAAATGTCTTTAACCCTATAAAACCATTTGTATCCTATTTGATACGTGAGGTTTCTGAGCAAAAAAATCGCCAAAAATGCCCCATGTATCAAATGTGATACAAAAGAAATAGAAATAATCTAAATAATATGGCACCTCTATTCCTATATGCCTGGACTGTCTGTCTATGCATATATGGCAAATAAAAAATAAAAATTGTGAATCTTTTGTTAATCTTGAATTTTGAATCATGAATTATATTTTGGATTTTGTTAAAAGGTTTAATAAACATCTCAGTTCCAGAAAATTAGAATGTTCTGGCTATTTTTTGATGTGTTTGGCTTAATAATTAAAAAAAAATAAAACTCAAATAGGGTAGTTGACATCGGACATGAACATTAAAGATACTTTTTTTTTAAGAATATTGCTCTGGTAGCAGCAACTGAAAGAAAATTAATAATGTAAAGCATCATTTCTTAGTCAGACTTTGTCCCACATTTGAATAAAAAAAAGTATTTCTTAATGTAATGTTTCTATAGCAAAGCTACATTTGGAGATCAAAATAAAGTATGTGCTGTTTTTAGTAAATATAAACCCCTTTTACAAAATATGTATGTAAATATCAAAGGTTTTGAAAGACAGGCTGTTGAATAACTTTCAGGTGGTTGTTTGTAGGACTGTACTGTAGTTATGATTTACATAATACACGTCAAAGGGCAGCTAACAGTGAACAAGGTGTTGACAGATGTAGGGTTCTGGAGGCAGTTTGCCTAAATCTGAACCATATTTGAAATACTAATCCAAATCTGATCCACTGGAGTATGGTGATGTGATATAATAGTGCACATTATAATGAACTGTACGAGTAAAAAAACAAAACCTAGTGCTTGATTTGTGTACAGTGCTCTTTCAATCCACAGGTTCATGTTTTCTACATGGACTAAAAGAGCATATTAAAGGCTGATTGAATATTTAGAAAATATTATGCATTGATGGCAATATTTGTGGTCATTTTACAACCATTTGAGTTTTGTAGTTGTTCTTAATCTATTTGTAGTTGTTATGTGCATGGATATGTTTTTTTCTCCTGCTACAGCTTGAGACCAGGACAACACCTGGCAGAAGAGTCGACTCTGCTGAGCACCACTGACTTCAGTATGTTGTGGCTGTTTTCATTTGTGCGGTACTGCATATCACTGCTTGCTGGTGCTGCTTTGCCAGATCTGCTTGTTTGTCGATATTTTGGACCTGCTTGACTTGCTGATAATTCTGACTTTGGTGCGCTATCATGGCTCAGCTGTTTGTTGGCGCTTACATGTTGCTGATATGCTTATACATTGTGGAAAAACTTCATATTACTGTGTGTTTGAGTACAGTTTGTTATTGGGTCTTGATTGTTGCGTTGAAGGATCTTGTACACAGTTTATACATTTTTACAAAGTAAATTGTGACTGTTTCCATTAATTCAGCATTATAGTGAAGACTCAAATGGATTTATCACATTTTAGGTGACTTCTTCACACTCCTCACATTCAGCTGAGCATTAGAGAATAGTTCATTGAAAAGATTTTTTTTTTTTGGCTTGCTTGCTTTACTGCCCCTGTTTTAGTGGTTTTTGTGGCTGCTGACAGGGAGCTGCACTCATTGCCAGCCTTAAATTTAAAGTATATCCATGTACTTCTGGTCATCTGCTGCTTCTCACACTATGTGGCATTTCATAAGAAGATACAACCTGCTGTTTAAATGTATTTGTTGCACAGCTTATGTGTCTGAGTGTGCTGCTGCTGCTGCGTACCTGTTCAATTTATACATCTTAACATAGTCTGGTGTCTGACTCGTAGTTTTGGGAAGGCTATAATCATCCCTCTCCAGTCCCTTCTGCTGAGCTTTTTGTTTTTTTGTCCGAGTGAGTAGGTCAGAGCAAAATATCAGCTGTACTATGTGAATAAAATTTCCCCTTTTTACTCCTGTTAGGCTACTGATGGTTGACCTCTCAGCTGGAGTCCTGATTGGAATCCAGCTGCTGTAATATTATTTTTATCTCTAGTTTAGTGGTACATCTGCTGGTCATTAGACTAGCGCTTCATTTAATGCATAGTTTATTTAGTTGTACACAACTTTTATCTCAATCCAAAAGTCTGTCGTGCTTTTGTCTGTCACATACAAGAGAGAGATGGAGGGGAAGTTTGTAAAAGGTGACATTGGGGTGGGGAAGGAAGTGAACTTTGTAGATAATCAGGACATACTGTAGTGCTACATGGATTGCAGCTGAATATTCCCGTGTGATGTTTTGCTAACACTGTTCTGCATATCAAATTTGATAATTCACCATTTTAATTCAAGTGAAGAAAAGAAAAGGCACTGGAGGTGGAAAATCAGCGCACAGGATTCAGAACGCATGGAAGCAAAGTGCACTTCAGGGATCGAGGCATTTCTGGGACAGGGAGATAAGGCACCTTGTAAAACTTTGACTATCAGGACTGTGTTATCTGCATTTTGCACGCTAATTTACACCTAAGACAAAATATATGATGTTTTTATTTTCGTAGACCTGCTTATGTTTCCTTGTGCTTTCAAGTCATTTCTTGCACTGAGGCTGCACAGAAGGGAATCTGTGTTAAACCACCTATTTACTATAGGTTGCTTCTCTCCTCATCATTTCATTCTCTTCTATCAGCCTTTATTCATTCTGCTAGGGCTTTGCATGAATCAGTCTACAGTACAGAGAGCCACTTGGTGGGGTGCCCCGATAGCCGACTGGTTATGGCACAGTGTGTGTTACAGATCCCTCAGTACTCTCAGCGACCTACTTTAATACCTAAAAGTAAAGGGTGAAAAATACCCAAAAGATTTCATTAAAAATACATAAATTCATGAATTTAAAAAGCCACTGGGTAGAGGTTTTCTTAGAATAGGCCAGTTTTACAAGCGTTCCAGTTGACGTGAGAATTAACCCCTTACTGACCACACACTGAGTTAAATTCAAGTTCACACAAATACACTTTTTGTCCTATATATAGCATTGTTGTGACAATAACATTTTTTGTGAAGTTCACAAGCAAAGGACCTTGTGCATGCTATTTTATTGTGACTGGAGCAGTTTGATCAGGGTGTTAGGGGGAAAAAAATGTTAAATCCTGTGCGTAACTCATCCCCAGGGGAAACATGCCTATGGTATATGAAGGCAGTTGTCTAGTTTCACCAGCTTGTTACAACCAAAATTCACAACCATCATGTTTTTGAAAAACTGACAAGTCCCTGCACACCTTAATGTGTGACAGGTGCGTTGGAGGAGGACAACAAATAGCAAAAGCTTTAAAAAAACAAACAAACTCCCACACTCTGTCCTTCTGGCTAAATAATTTATTAAATCCACAATATTTTTATCTCTCTGACCTTCGTCCAGTGTGACATATTTCATTTTCAAGCACGGTATCTCTGTCACACGTGGCTTTAATCATAAATCTGCTTTTTTGTCAACTGGATGGTTAGATTCGTTACATTTGGCTCTTTTTGTTTGACTTTCCCACTATGTCAAATGAAGTGAACATGCAAATTATGCAAAACAGACAGAGAGGGACAAAAGGAGATACTTGCGTCTTTAATTAGATTTCCAGTGAGAAGGAAAACAAGAATGCTCTCTGAACCTTAAGCTTCAGATCATGGTCATCAAACCTTCAGGTCATGTTCATTTCAGTCCAGTACATTCAATCAAAACCTTGATTAGCAGGAATTTCTTTATAGACAGCATAAGAGGTTTTGTCTGGCACAAGATGTACAGTTTCTTTTCCAAAGTAAACTTGCTGAATTGACAGAAGCTGACTCATTGCTCTTTTGCTTTAAAATAACCAGTTCCCATTTCTCAGACCTGAAAGTCACACCAGGGCAAAATTCTGAAAACAACAACAACAACAACAACAACAACAAACAAACAAACAACAAGAACAAAAAACGAATCTAAGAAACTCGGCAGCTGTTCAGGGCAAAATCTTTGAGAATTTGGCAGCTTTATGCTTCTGCTGGAATTTAAATGGCTCACTGATATGACAGACTGTGAGAGTGTTGAATTTTAAATCTGTAGTGAAAACATGTACTGCGTGACTCGGGCCGAGAGAGTACTTGTCTGTGCCAGACGAACTGTAGGCCAGCACTGCAATGTCAGAGAGAGGGTGAAAGCAAATAAAAACCAGAGAGAGAGAGAGAGAGACACAGCACTCCAGTGAGATAGTTCAACTTTAACACAAAAAAGATTCTGCACATAATGCTTCAAATATTAACGCTTCCACACAAATCATAGAAAAGTACGCCATACATAGATAGAGAACAGCATGTTCTGGAATATGTTTGTGTTTGTGAGTGTGTGTGTGTGTGTTAGGCCTGGGACCGCTCCATCAGTTATGTTATTGTTTTTAACAAAACACATACTTCACCTGTCTTGCATAAAAATTGTTTGAGAACTTAAAATTCTTGGCATTTAGTGTTTTTTTCCCCGTGATTATAATTTTTCAGAACGTCTTTTAGTCCCAGCCCTAGTGATGTTTATTTGCTTGAGTGCATGTCACGTTGTTTTGGGTTTGCTGCTGTCCTCATCTGACCATTGTTAAAGTGAGACAACTTGGGTCACTCAATGCAACAATCTCAAACACAGACAAACACTCGCCACATATTTCTGGCCTTTTAACTAGCTGACACCTGGCAGGGGCAGCGGATAGCTGTTAACAGTTTAGACTCCTAGCAGGTCTGATTTATTTTAGAGAGCTTCCATCCTCAGGCTGGATCACAGCCCAGTGAAGTGAGAGGTGGAGGAAGCTCGTTTGGCCACCATAAGAGAAGCCAAGAATGTTTGGCAGATAGTGAGAACGGGGGTTGGCTAAGTTGCCTGAACCTTCCACAGAAGCGCAGGAGGGATCATTAGGGCAGCTCCTATGTTACAGGGGTAGGCGCACTTGGATGGCTGTTACATCCCTCTTGACATCATGAATTAGGCTATGCGTGTATGTGACACAAAATTGTGGGGATGAAGGTGACAATTATCTTTGTTTCAACACGAGAAAATGCACACAACACATCTGCATGTTTTCATTTTTCTTTCTTTTTTTTTTTTTTACATGGAAAACATGCCCACACTCACGCACACAAACTCAGTACACTGGATATATACTGTATAGGTCTTTTACCAAAACAAGAAGCTCTGTTTTTTTTTTAAACTAAAGATACATTTTAGAGAGAGAATACATTCATTCCAAGCAATGGCGATGAAGATTACAATATCTTGATAATAAACAGATTCATTACTTTATGGCTAAAACCTGAGTTATTTCAAAGTATTTCCATATGAAACTGCACAACAATGCACATCAAAAATAAATTATGCATCATTATTCTCTTATAGAGTATTATTTGCATGACTAAAGCTATGATAGTATTCATATGTTTTATATATATATATATATATATATATATATACACACTGACATATGGATTATTTAGGTTTATGTATGTCTCCAGGGTCTGAGAATATCTGAGAGGTCCAGACAAAACACAGCACCACATTATAACTTTAAGTGATTTTTCTTTAGCATTTCAGCCTGAACGTGTCGCTGCAATGGGGGTGTGACTGATTTATTTATTTCTTTTTTAACATATTTGAATTTTGATTCTCTTTTTTGCTTTAAAACTCAAGAGGCAGAGATAGTTGTGGGATATGATGAGGATAGTCCAGATATCTCCTGCTTTCCCTTTTTTTTTTTTTTAAATTTATGTGTGTTTGCTTTAGTCTTTGACCCTTACTCTGGAAATGAGGAAGAGTAGAGGCACAGCATAATTTAGTATGTCTTCGGCCCCCTTGACCTGCCATCCCTCTTCTTCCTCCTCTCCTAGACCTCTCCAGGATGAAAGCAGGTATGACTGTTTTACATTGAGCTGATAGGCCAGTACTACAGTTGAACAATGTTCAGTCATTGGATCCTTTTAAACAGGTTCCTCGTGGCACTGGGGGTTTGTTTGTCACAAAAAATCCTCGTAGTCCAAGAGTTTGGAATGCTGGCGAGTCTTCCAAAGTCGGTAGAGGCGGAAGTCAAAGTACATTTCAATCATCTCTTTGCCTTGATTGGTAAATGAGAAAGAAAAGTTTGAATCATGTATTTGGGAAGCAGCACAACAAGAACAATACAAGTACAAACAAAATAAACAAACGTCTCACAACACATATAATGAAAACCACATTTTGCCATTGTGAGGTTTTCTTATTGGCTTTAAATGTATTTTGAAAGCTGTCTGCATATGTGTTTTCTGTGATTGGCAAAGTTTATATTTGACCAAGGACTTGAAAGTGATATAAGGCATTATATTTGGATTTAATACAGTTAAATAGGTGGTTTGGGGGTGGCTTAACCCCACTATATCAGGTGAAACTGTTGTCTTCTTTTGCATTGATCAGCAGGGAAAAGCACAGCAATCCTACATGATCACTGTGAACTCCAAAGTGGCAGTGAAACAGTGTGTTTAAGGTGTATAGGTGTATATACAGTCTTTGGAGTGTGTTTCTTTACACACTAGTCATGTGTGTAGGCTTAGTTCCTCCTCTGACAGGCTGTGATCTGTAAAAATTGTAGCAGCCCTAATGCACATCCACATTGTGAATGCTATCTCAGCTAATCCAAGAATTACTAGACTGTGACTCAAATTACTGGACTACACTTTGTTGTTTGCATGTGCAGATATAGTTTAAAGTGAGTTTTTTTTGTTGGCTTGTGTTTTTTTTACTGTAAATGTGTAGATGTAAATCATCAGGGCTACAGGTGTTAGTGCCTTTATAATGGACAGGCTGGAGAAGGGGTAGTTATTGGTGCACCACTGGTCCAGAAGGGGAGAGAGAACGTCTCTGTGGAAAGCGTCTGATGAAAGTGAAGAGCTAAAGAAAGGGATGGAAGACTGGAAGCTGTTCTTGGACCAAGAGTAGGCTTTTGAAATAGGGACTAAAGGAGAAGACTGTACATCCCTACCCCCGTGCACAGCTAGAGAGGAGAAGAGTGGGTTTAAAGAAACTACAAACTAACAAGACTGCTTTCTCTTTTATGGTGGATGTTGTGCAGCGTGTGTGAGCAGGATGAATGCATTTGAAATAAAAAGTGAAACACTGTTAAAACAGATTTTTAAATAAGGGAACAGCTCCTTGAGTAAATTCCTCCACCAGGATATTAATGCTGGACATATGGGTTTGTCTGTGGCATTTCATAAGCACGTGTCCCTTGAACTGCATTTTCGAGTGTGTTTGTGCGTTTCTTCAGACCCACCCTGTGCAGACAGCTCCAGTGGTGACTCAAACTCGACAGAATAAGGCCTCATTAGATTCTTCAGTTTCTGGAACAGCTGTTTGGCCGAGATAAGAAAGCAAACACCAGTTAATTCTTGGATATGCTCGCAGCAGGGGAGCCTGAATCTTCAAACACGACACACAAACCTGGAAATACACACAATTATGGCAATGAATCCAGCTCATTACTGCCTAAAAGACAAATGTGCATTCTTTCTGTGCAGGTAACAAGGAGGAGAGGAAAAGAGATGAGAGTCCAAGTTGCAAACTCTTTAGTTGCCCTGTTTGTCATCACATGACCTCGCTGCCTTTTGATGAAACAACGGAGCTTGTAACGTAGGATTCTATTCCTGTTAAATCCCACATTAGGAGACTCATGTTCAGGAAATCAGAGGAAAAAAGATTTAAACAGTGAAGTGATCAGTCACTTAGAAGGTTTTGAAGTGCTAGCTCCGCATTTGTAATTTTAATTTTTTTTGTCATACCAGAAGATGTCAAGAGCCAAAATAATGGTCGCTTAGAAAATATGAATTATCAGTGAAAGGTGTTGAACACTTGCAGCTTCCATCTTGTGAGCATAAACTCTTTTTTTACATTGATCTCAGATGAAATAGATGGAATACTTGGGGTTTGGACTGTTGGTCAAACAAAACAGTCAATTTGTAGACATTACTTTGTTCAGGGGAACTTGCAATGGACATATTTTTAGACTAACCCAATCAAAAACATTGTAGCTAATCAATTGTGAATATAATCAAATCAAATAATTGTTACAGTCCTAATGACTGTAGATCAAATTTTAAATTTTCAGTCACTTCCCTGTGTCTCCGATGCAGTGTGAGGCACATAAAAAGTTCAAGTTCATGAATTCAGTCATGGGGTATGATCATGGGATAGATGCCCTCCTATTAGTGACATCAAACGACACCTGTGTTTTCACTTTATGATGTTAAAATGGAGGTGGTATAGAAAAGGCAGCTCCCACGTCTTGCGTTTGCAGTCCTTTGAAAAAGATAAAAGAAGATGGCTGGATGCCAGCTGTGGATGAAAGAATGATTGGGTGAGATGCAGGCAGCAAGGCTCATCTGTAGCACAGAGAGAGCTGCAGGCAGATAACAAATCTCAGAGGATGTATTGCATGTTGGGTAACTTTCTGTCTGTACTCGGTGGCTTCTCACAGGCTCTCAGCGGCTGTTGTTACAGATTTTGTAGTGAGGAAAAACACAAAACATACTTGAAAATCTTTGAATGAAGAGTGCTGCATCTCTGACCTGCTGCTTTTACATTGTTTGCGTACCTCACCCCTAAGTCCAGCTTTTAGTCCATATTTCACAGTTTTATACACTGTTTTTTCACATCACCAGCGTTTTTCCTCTATATCAGCCAGTTGGTTTGGCCTTATCGCCTTTTGTTTCCATCACATTCACCTCCACATATGCATTATGGAACAGTTTTTCTCTGTTCTTAAATGTGATGACAGCGTGGCACAGAACAAGAATGTATTATATTAGAGAAAGAATTAACATTACAAAAACAGCATTTGTTGTATTTTACAAGCGAGACCCCTTTATTTTTTGAGTGATTTATATTAATCATGCATTATCCATCATGTGTTTACTTTTCAAACAGAGAGTGGGTGGTTTAATTTACCTCTCTATTGAAGTCAGCCCACTCTGGCATGGCTACAAGCTCATGTCAATATTTATAAGCTTAAATATATTCTTTATACTGGGATTTCAGTGGCCCTAAGGACAGCTGCACACATTCACGTGATGTTTATGAACACACATTAGTGAGTGTCTGCTTGTGTGTATATGAAATTACAGTATATGATTTCACTGTAACTAACTGTGTAACTGCACTGTTACAAACACTGCGGAAAATATCACTTTCACCAATTTCTTGTTTAGGATCTATGGTCTCTTGAAACAACTGCATGTGTTTTTTATGTAGCGCATAGAGATATCGGCGATGTGCGGTCTGTTCTGCCGACTGCCAGACTGTTCATCAGCCCCAGAGAGATCCACTTTATATAACAAAGCATTTTGGCAGACATGACTGCAGCAGACAGTTAGGTCAGACAGTCACCCCTGGCAGTGGTGCGTGCTCATGTTTGAGCGCGTCTGCCAGCTTGTTTGTGTGTGTATTTTGTTTTTGTTTTGTTTTTTGTGTTTGTGTGCGTGTGTGTAGCTGTGTTTTATTATTTGTTCATGTCAGGCAGAGAGAGGTGTTGCATCACTCAGTAATGTGCTTCTGCACTGCTAAATCAAGTAGCTTTATTCAGAATGAGATAATAGTCACATAGGTGGAGGGAGAGAGGGAGAAAAGCCACGGGGATGATACAGTATGGTGGCCATCAGACAAACGGAGATGGGAACGAACACAGTGAGCATGAATATGTCAACATTAGATTTTACCTGTTGATACACACTAGACAGATGTGTCATTCCTTAATGATATCAGTCAATGGTATTGTGTTTGTGTTCTTTCCTTCAGTTTGCGATATACTGTAGAGTGACTCAGGAGAGGTTTGCCTACTTTGGTGCAATCATCGATCACAAAGGAGTTGTGTTTACCTTCTTTTACTTATTACGATACAGCACAGTGATTGTGGTGAGCAGATGGTTTGCTTTAAAAAAATAATAATAATAAAAAAAAAAAGATGGTTTGCTTTGTTAGATGTGACTGAAAATGAGAAGGTCACCGATCTTTCTTTAAATTTGTTTTACACTGACAATGTGCACCACCAGGGTAAAGTTGTCTGTGTAGCTGCTGTACAGTAGTCCTGACATGCATTTACATCGTTAAGCCGTGACCAGCTGTGAGCACACGGCTAACATGATAGCATGCCAAGAGCATCTTAGCATTAGTCAGTCACATTACTCTGTGTCTCCCTAATATCTCTGTAATGTGCTGTTTATTCCTCCTTAGCACATTTGTTTTTATGAATGATCATCATTAATTCAAAGACTGATTTACTGAAAAGTTATAAATCACAAACAGGACAATAAATTTACTTTTTTTCCCCATAAGACCTATGTACACCATCAACTTCTGTCTCCTAACTTTTCATCTTTGGTGGAATAGTTTATACTCCGATAGAGGAGGAGTAAATAAAAGTGGATGGTGCTGCACAACTAATAAGCTGCAGTTTGGCTATTTTTGTTTCTCCGTCCCCTCAAAGATGAGCACTGTCAAGATGGAATGTTATTGGACAAGGGTATGAATTTGCATGTTTGCTCTTGACTCAATCTGGCTTAAACAGATAGGATTTTAAGATCAGTTTCTCTGTCCTGTTTGTGAAAACCTGCAAATGGAGTAAGGGAAATTGCGAGTTAAGGCTTTCTGTGCATGTGAGTATACAGTAAGTGTAGTGCTTTAGTGTCTGTATACCTTCTCTCCATTTGGGTTACCCAGGACATAGCATCCCATTATGTGGATGAGGTTGGGTTCTGGGTTGACTTTACTCATAAAGCGACTGAGCCTCCTCCAGAATCTGAACAAGGACAGAGACAAGAATTACATATACTCAATGTGACTGACAATTTTTACAGCATGAACTACACAAGAGCAAAATAAAAAGATTTTAAAAAATGCTTTAACACACAAAACTAAGTACTTTTTTATTTGCTTACTGCTGCATTTGAAGCAGCTGTTTATATCTTGCTACCAGAGCTATGGAACAGAAGGCAAGCCTTGTGTCTGTCCCTAAAACAAGTAAACATCACCTATTCAAAGATGGTTCCCTTGGGACAGATGCATCACTCAAAACTGTGGTAGATAATGCTAATACTGAAAATGACAAACAAATGTACTGTAGAGGGTGTTGTGTGGTCCCAGTGGAACATCTGTGGTAAGTGGGATAGCATTCACAGATGGAGTGACGAATGTTATTGTGAAAATAGAACAAAGAGCATTTATATGACACATTTGTTCCAGGGTCTGATCATTTGAATGCATAATTGAAATTAATTGAACCCATCACTTTGAAATGAAATGATGATTTCTCTAGGGATGAGCCAATTTATTTTGATTTAGATCTTTATATGAGAAATTTTAATTTGATTGAACCCTTATTCTGATTATTGTTGGAGTAAAAAGCTTAATGAAAATTCAGCTGAGGTACCTCAAGGGGGTAATACTAGTACATCTACAGCCCATTTCAGACAGTAACATCGCTGGTTTCATCAGTCTGAGTGAGATCTTTGTAATCTTGTGTGGGCTGGTCTGTTAATGTGACTGCATGCAGTTCAGGCTCATCCTGTGCTGAAAGTTGACTTGTAGATGTTACTAGGTCTGGCCTAGTAAGACTGCTGCTGCAACTTTTACGGAAAAGGAAGCTCGTTCGGACATGAAGCCGACAAGTTCAGATGCTGTCAGATTAATGGAAAGGAGTGCACATCTGAAAGGGGCTTACTGTATGTGTTTAAAAAGTATAATCACTTGACAATGCTGTGTAAGACATGGATTACATATATACATTGTTATATTTGACAATATGAGGCTCTAGTCTAGGATACATCACCTATTTTAACAGAGATTGATCCACAAGTGTAAAGTAACTCACTGGCTCATATCCTCCTCCTTTTCCACCTTAGCGAAGGTTGCCACTTTATTCTTCAGTAAATACAGATGACCAGGGCCTCCCTAAGAAATACACAAGAATTAAACACAACTGCTAATTTGCCTCCTCCTAATTAAGATATTAAGAGCTTAGTTCCCTAAGGAATTATTTAATACAGTCCAGCTATTTAACCAGGGAATTTCTACAAGGATCACAGTATCACATTTTCTGTGTCCTTGTTCCCCACCTGACAAAAAATGAGCATCCTCCAGAACTTGCTTCCTCTCCTGTAAGCTGTGAGCTTCTTGTCTATTTCCTCTGCAAGAGAGAAAAAGGTTTAGATTGATGTGAATAACAGGGATGAAAAATGAAAAGAGGATCATGAAAAGAGATGGCAAACGATGTACTGAGAGAGAGAGAGAGAGAGAGAAATGTGACTAGTGAATATAAAGGAAATGTCTGGAGTGCAAGTTCAAGTACAAGTGCAGTAACGAACAGCAGAGACACACAAATAGATGTTCAAATTGAATTCAACAGCAGTACTTGTGGCAGCAGGAAATGTCACAGCTAAATAAAACGGGTCAATGATAGACAGTAAAACAGAAACCTGAAATCTATATGTGTAAATTATTCATTGGCATCCTTTCAGTTACTCTGTATGAGCTTTATTCCATGCAGAGTTCATTATGTGGGAAACTCATAGGACCATTTACTCTAAGTGCTTGTGTTATGAGCAACGCAGGATCGTTTTCAGAATGCAGAAGCCAACTTTCAGTATAATATTGGATTCATTTTGCTAACTGGTTCCGAATGAACAGACCAAATTAGCTAGATGGAAACTATTTAGACATGTGACTGCAGTAAGCTTTAATCTCAAGTGATTTTCCTGACCTTTAACTCACACAGTAGGAGTCAGGGTTCAGAAGCCACTCCTCAGGCAAACTGCTGTGCAGTCTAAGCTCATGACACAAGCTGACAGATTTCCTTGTCTTTTCAAAGGAGGAAACTGATGTCACTTCGACCCCCTCATACTGGCTGTCACGTAAATGTTGTTGTCCTTATGACAGCTTTCATCAGCTGGGGAATAATGTTGCATTTTCACAGTTCACATTTTATTTTTGTAGTGAAAATGGCTTCAGTAAGAAAAGAGAAGCTGTAATGAGTTATAAAACAGGAAATGTCTACTCACCCAAGATGTCATCAAAAGTGGCATGTTCATGGTCCTGGATACCAAACGACAAGCAGATAAAATATAATTAAATCTTTAATAATTTACCAGTGCACTAAAGCAAGTACTGTTTGAAGACTGTAAAATGTGTCGTTACCAGATAACCTTTTAGACAATGTGTCCTTAGTATGTCCAGGTATTCTAATGTGTCTGCCTGTGTAGCATGTTTATGCTTCAATGTGTTAAACTCACATAAAGGATAGGGATGATGGAGGGGTCATCTCTGCGGATTATAGTGGGAACGTACTCTGCCTTGGGGACCTTAGATGATATCAGCTAAAGGTGAAGGACAAAGACAAAACGGGCAGGAAACACTTGTTAAGTGGGATGTGAGGAAAAGGAAAGAATAGGGGATCAGAGAGAGTGGAATAAAATGCCTTCAGGGGAATGAACAACTCTATAGTTTCTAGAGAATATCTCAGATTTTAGGTAGTGTACCAGAATATCATGTTGCAGTGCTAAGAGCAACCTTTTTTTAGTTTACTTATAACCATTTTCTAAAAACCTCATTGCTAGAGATGAGAAAACACAAACTAATTGAAACCTTTTTATTTGGAGATTGTTAACCAAATTTAGTTGATATACCTTTTAATCTGACATTTTTGCAAATTTAAAATGATGGTTGAGAGAAAAGCTGTTTGTAAATGCAGTGACTGTCCCGATAATTCAGTGAGAACACACAACAGCATAAATTAGGAATTAATTTAGATGTTTGAATTTGATGGGCGGCGTCGTGGCACGTCACGGTAAGAAAGTTCTGGGTTCGAGCTCCAGGCCGCCTTTGTGTGGAGTTTGCATGTTCTCCCTGTGCCTGCGTGGGTTCTCTCTGGATACTTCAGCTGCCTCCCACAGTCCAAAGACATGCAGCTTAGGTTGACTGGTGACTCTAAATTGCCCATAGGATTGAGTGTGAGTGTGTGTGTGTGTGGTTGCTTGTCTACATGTCAGCCCTGTGGTAGGCTGGCGACCTGTCCAGGGTGTACCCTGCCTGTCACCCAGTGTCAGCTGGGATTGGCTCCAGCACCCCCCGCACCCCTATTCAGGTTAAGTGGTGTAGATAATGGATGGATGAATGTTTGCATTTGATGAAATTATCTGCAGATTGTTCCATTCCTGTCTCACCATAATTTTGGGAGGTATAAAGTCATCTCCCTCACAGGCCAGCCTCTCCATCTCCCTCTCCTCTTCCCAGTCTATAGTGTCATCGAGGCCTCCTTCATCTGGGGTACCACAGGAGGTCTGCAGGTCTCCACCTACAAGACAGTGTAACCCACCGGTGAAGAAAAGTACTTGAGATAATAGGGTGTTGGGAGCAGGGCGGGAGGCAAGAAAAGAGACACCGAGAGAAAATCTGGGAATGAAGGAAGGACTGTCCAGGAAGGTGACAGCAGTGGAGGGGGAAACAGATGGCAGATGTTTAAAAATGGCTGTGACATAAGAAAATGATAGATGGAAAAGGAAAAAGCAGAGACAGCTGGCAGAAACTGAAATGCCTCATAGTGAGTGTGGCAGCAAGATTTCTGGTTTCAGCTAACAAGGAGAGTTTTGAAAATCTCACTGGAATCAGAAGGGGCAGTGTTACTGTGACATGTAATCATAACATATAACACACTATTTATACTTTAAAATGTCAAAACAAACCTAATAGTATCTATGATGACAGCATAGTTGTGTCCTTCAGTATTTTGAATTACAACATCGTGCTAAATATGAGTTTGTCATTTCAGTTAAATAGGTTTTCTTCAGTTACTGAACATGCTAGTGGATCATTATCAATAGCAATACACCGCTGCTGAATTATTTTACAGGTAGGGGAGGATTTTATTTTATTGTTTTGTAAGTCACCACTGCTCTATCTGGATGCAGAGAGAATACCCAAAGCAGCTTGTGAATTCTCTTCATACAAGGACTATGCCAGATAATCACAAGCTGTTAGACAGGGTTTCATATAGTCAGTCAAAGACCTGTTAAACATGGTTAACACAGTGCCCCAAGTCACTGAAATATTAAACACGATGAAATAGGGTTTTTAAAAATGTCGGTAGCAATCTCCACTATCAGTGGAGCGCTGTAAACATTCGAATATAAAACCTGTATGTATGTAAATAGCAATTTGAAAAGGAGAACTGAAGAAAGGGAGTAGGGAAAAAATTGAAATTGACAAGCAAGAACTGATAATAAATGTCATTCCTCCAGACAACAATAGCTTTCCTCAAGAAAGAGACATCAACCCCACCACTAGACTCATCAGTGGTTCATTTATCTTTCACCACTCTCATACACAGAAACACTGAAGATGGAGGTGGAGAAAAAAAAACATAAAACCACAGACATTCAGACCTCGACATAGACAAACAGCACATGCAAGCAGCGCGTGTTGATTCACATATTCAAAGCCTTGGAAGCACTGAGGCACACATCACACTAACATTTGTACCACTGAACACTTAGGACTGGGACACATACACTCCATTTTGGAAGACATACTCACAGAGAGAGCATCACAAAGTTGAAGAAAGACCCATGGTCATTGGGAGACAGATGGACAGAGTCAGAGTCAACAGCAGAGACGGTCAGTTTGTGTTGGACGTGTGATTGTGTGTTTGTACATGCAAGTGTTTTGTGTTTCTGTGCGTTAGATGCCAAAACCAGGAACTCGGTTGTAACTGTAATGACAAAGTGTCATCTCTATGCAAGAGAAACAGATCTACAGTACAGACTGTACAATATCCTGTCATATCACAGTCCAGTTTGTGTCTGTACAAGTTGCAGAAAAAATGGCATACATGCTGTGGCTTTAACTCTCAAGCAACTAAATCACCATCAGCAACACTGTTAACTTGATAAATTACATTCGGCTGACTTCCAGTTTTACATCTTGGGAGAAGTCTTAAAATAACTGTAGTTGAATTTCATAATAGAAAATGTTTAATTACTAATAATCAATATAAAATAGGTCTGGCTTCAGATCACTGCTTCACTGTCTGTGTCCCTCATATCCAAAACATGCATGTGAGAGTTTCTGTATATGTTCTCACATTCCCATGTTGTCATTTTATAAATCCCAGTTTTTCTGTGGGAACTGGTGTATGCATGTTTCAGTGTGTGAGTATACAGTGTTTATAAATGAGTCCCCGGGCCAGTTTATATTTTTTCTTCCCTCAGTTTAAATGTGTGTTTTTGGAATACAAACTGACAAAAGTTTTATCAAGCAAAAAAAAAAAAAAAAAAAAATCCTCCCAGGTTTAAAACTTTTATGACTTTCACAAGGTTGTCCTTGCATGCTCCTAACTTAATCTGTTCATGCATCTTCATTACTATTTAAATGTGTTTACACTATATCAACATGGACATATTTTGCTATACATACATACACTACCATTCAAAGGTTTGAGGTCACCTCCATTTTCTACTTCTTATTATGACATTTAAGCAGTTCATGTACAGTTAATAACCTTTAAACGGTACAAAACTAAGGACTAAACTGCCAGAGGTAAACGTGTGTATGTGTGACCCCTCTTCAATGATCCACTAATACTGTAGTTTAACTTGCATCTTTTTTTTGCAGTAGTGGGGATGTCTCAACTTTTGTTGGTGACTTATCAACAACAACTTCAATCTGTATGACGGCAGTGGGAGAAGTAGTGGTGACCCCAAATATTTGGAAGGCTGTAGTAATGAACATAAATATAATATATGGTTCTAAATGTGATTTGGTTGCTTCAGAGTTAAAGACTTTACTCGCACAGGTTTTATATACCCACTGCAGTTGTTAGAAAGTGTGTGTGTGTGTATGTGCATGTACATGTACATGCGTGAGTCTGTGTTAACTCACTGTCTCTGGGCTCATGAGGAGAGTCAGTCTTGACAGGGGTGGGATCGCTCCAGGAACGGCTGAAACTCTTCGATCTACGCTCAGCGAATGCTAGTGCAGGCGGGGAAAGATAGTGACACTCGCACACACACACTAACAAGCCCACAAACTGGCTGTTTCCACCTAAAACACATAAGTGCATAGGCGGATGCAACTACAAATGCACAAATATAGTGTATATACAGTACAATGCCAACCCTCCACTGCACAAACACACAAACAAATGTCTGCAAGTGTAAGCTGTCCAACAAACACATACAGTGCACTAACAATCATATATCTCTACATTATAAAGTGTCCTGCAGCTCATTTCTGCTCATAGCACGCATTTACAAAGGCTGTTCCTGTTTCACTCAGCTATGACTTGTTGATAAAAACAGTTCAGCCCTGACAGTATTCTTAGACTACTTGAAAGTGCTTGACATGGTTAATCAACATCGTCCCTCGAGGCATCGTATTTTTCTGGCCACTGTGGTTTCGAGGCTGCTGAATCCTCGCTAATGCTTCTCTGTTCATTTTGCGGCTATAATAGTACCAACTTGTTCTTTCCTAGTACAAATTTCTTTTCATTTGTAGACATTACAAGGTTTCCTTTTAGAAATAGCTTTTGTCATTGTATCAAAATGGTTTGCCCTGTTTTGTGATAGCAGCATCACAAGTACTCTGCGACTATAAGCACAGCTTTGATTTACAGTATATAGTCAGAAACAGATTGATAGAGGTCTAATGTAGTTTAATTCCCTTAGGTTTTACTGAGGCCAGTTTCAGTTTATATACTGTATCATTTCTGTTATTTGAATTAACAGATGTGCACCCTTGCCACAAAGTTCTGCTGTGATGTAATGCTATGAAGAAGAAATTATTTGAAAAAGAAATTAACTCCAGGAGAACGAGTTGCTCCTCATGACAAGCCAAGTATGAAATGGGGAATAACTTGACATTACTGTCAGCAGCTACAACATTTTGGATTTTAGTGAATGCATACAATGCAAAAATAAGCTAAGGCACAAAATCTTGGGAGTTTGTCAGTTTTAATGGGGTTCAGGCTCACTGGTTTTTAAAAAATCCATCTCTGTGGTACTGGGCGTGACTGTCATCAGGAGTTAACAGCCTCTGTTTCCTTAAATGGAAAAATTGAAAAATGGTCTATTTTGCCAAACATTTACAGCCACTTTTACACAAATTTCCATTTGGACTTTATAGCACTGGCGTAGAGAGTAATGGCTTCAACAAAAACTTCACGAATTCCAATGAGTTTCACTGCCACCATTCAAGTACTTGCAAACCAGTGGCCCATATTTCCATTTAAATGAACTGAACTTTCCAGATTGGTCATCTGAATTGCTTGGAGATTTAAATGTGGAAACAGGAAAATGAAAAGTTAATGTATTGTTTATAATAAAGTAAAAAAAAAAAAACTTTTCTAAAGCTACTATATATGTTTGATTTATTAAGCCATACATATATTCACCAGTTAACCTGCCTTTATCCTTCATCATTTTCTTTTCTTTAAAAATTCAAAGTAAAAACACATCATGCACATCATTTGATGTGAATGCACATCAAAACCAGGAAACCTATAGATGTTGTTTCACAGACACGCTGTGACACACATACACACAACCTTCCCTCATTACCGGTCATAACTTTGCTTTCTGCCTTTTAAAAAAATATATAATTGTCTTTGTCTCCTAACTTTACATCAACCGGGGAAAAAACAGACATTCAAAGCAGTGCAACAGGAAAATACCACCTACAGCTTGCACACTCATCCTCGATGCACGCACACATGCACAGTTCACTGGCTTATCAAACACACACCGATAAACATGTAATCCTTAAGGAAATGCAGCAGAGCATTACAAAATCCCAGCAAAGCAACAGTGCTCGGTGCCACACACATGCAAAGACACACCAAAAAACAGCGAAAAATGATGGTGGGGTGGATATCGGACAATTTGAGCAAACATGTCAACCACACACATATCTGACTCACTCTGTGCTTTAATCCTTCTGCTGCCCACCATCCGAAGATGCTTCCGGAAGTTCCTGTGGGTAAAGAAGTCAAAGCAGAGGAGGGATGGTAGAGGAAGGACCAAAACATAAAGAAGAGAAAGGGGAAAGGGAGAGGGGTGGGCAGGAAACAACAAAACCAGGCAAGACAAAGGGAGAGCAGTTCAGTGTCAAGCTATTATATACACTAATGATTACTATAATATCTATTACAGAAAGTGGCTAAAAAGAGGTAATTATAGGTACATTTTCTTGTCAGTGTGAGTGGAAAATACTAGAGTGGTGTGGAAGTGATGTACCATATTGCAAAAATAATGTTCATCTTTTCATTGGATATTATGATGCAGCTTTTTGAGATGCATGAGATTCATGAATGCAACACTAGTATTATACTCAGTAGCTTTTGAGCAAACGCATATCAGAGGCAAAATTAGGGAGCTTATTTTGAACCGGGTGCATATCTGACTTTACTTATTCCAGGCAGATGGGTGGTTGTGTTGTTGATGGTAACTGTGTTCAACATGTGTATTCTGGCCAAGATGTTCACGCTTACTGGGTTTTATTTATGAGTATAGAGCTTACAAGTTACAGTATATCCAATGCCAACTTTCACTGCCAGTGCACTGAAAGTATTGTGCCTAGGACGTAGCAAGGCCAATAGTTTAAAATGTACTGTAGTTGTCAAGCGCTGATTTGTAGAACATTTTACATTTGTCGGTGAATTTACCCCCATTATTTCAGTCTGCCAAATTAGAGTTCAACGTCCTATGTACAGTCAATAACATTGCTCAGGCTTTGAGGTCATTAAAGATTACTTTATCACAAATTTTCCATCCATAAGTAAACAATCATGGATGCATAAAACTGGCCATTATTCAAATGCGGTTATCGAATCTAGACTTGTTTCTCACTGTGGCTAATGAAGCTCTACAATGAAATATATTTTTCTCTTGACATTCTTACCGACTAATGAAGCAATATTATAATTGCTTGTTTTTGTGGTCAATGTTTTACTCATTAAATAATACTACTCATACTGCTATATTTACATATACTTAAATAGTAATTTACAGGATTCGAAAATAAACTTTTTAGTCAGAGTAAAACAATATAATTTTACATTATTTCATTTTTGAACACTATATTTTGCAAACATCACATTTGGTCCATTCACTCATTCCTGTTTCACACTGTTCATTAACAGAAAATGTGTTATAGCTAATTAGCTAGCCTTTAAAAAACTCTGAGGTAGTTCCTCTTGAGTTTCTGCTTTCTGCTTTTATTAGCCTCATAAAAGCTGTCAAGGGTTTTGTCTCCTAGCAACAATATAACCTTCGGACAAAACTGCTGTAGTCTACGTATTTTCTGTCGTCTACATATAAGCAATTAAATATAAAAGCTTTGCATTATCAAGTTCTACTTGAAATCCATAGTCTTTAATAACGGCAAAGCAATCAGGTTGATAGTTTTTCTCTGTGACTTGCTGTCTGATCCTGATGTGATGTTCTATTCAAGAGCCCCAGATAGACGGCCTTTTATCTTTCCGCCTCCCTCCCATGTTGCACCTACACACAGATACTCAACACACATGAATAATGGTCTCTGCATGTGGTTTGTATTTGTGTGTGTGTGTGTATGTGTGTTAGGGGAAGTATATCCATGTTTATCTGGCAGTGTAGAAGCACATAAACACAGCAACACAAATGGATATAAACTAGTATTTGTCCTTGGTTTATCTCCATAAAAATATAAGCACACAACAATTATCTTGCAACATGACAAACTGCTATTTTTAATAGCCAAATACATCATGTCAAGGCTTTGCTAAAACAGAGCATATACTGTAGTACTATTACTAATTACAGGTAAGTAACATCTCTTTTATTTACCTGTAATTAGTAGTAATAAGTAACATCTCTGTTACTTACTTTGTACTTTAATAAAATGATTTTTAAAAACACTGATACTGTACACTGTATCAGAGAGAACTTCACCCTGCATGTCCTGAGCTAAAACCTCAGCTGCCCACAGAAGAGAAGGGTGGAGACAGTTGATGAGATTTAAACAGAAGGAGAGGAAATGTGAGAAAAACCATGTCCACCTCCACTTTCAATGACAAAGGCAATCTGACAGGCCAGCCCTCCCCCTGCTTCAGTTTTTGAAACAGTACAGATATGAGAGAGCGGTCTCTTCCCGGTAAGCAGGGCAGTGACTGATGCGTTTAATTTTGGAAAACATAAGAGGAACCGCATGAGCAGCAACAGATAAAATGTCTAATCAGTAGTGGTGGAAGAACAGCTTAGATAATTTACTAAGTGGTAGTAATACCACATTTATAAATGTGCTTTATTACAAGTAGAAGTGAAAAGTATTGTCATCAAAATAGTAAAAGTACTTCATATGCAGAATGGCCCATTTCACAATATGGATTATATTATTTGGTTATTATTATTCGTGCATTATTGTTTGCATTACTTTTCCGTTTTTAAAGATGAGTAGCACAATAAGACATCATTTATTCATGGAGTATTTTAGTGATCTGAATCTGTAAAGAAACTGCTAACAACATGTAGCTGAGTGAAAAGTACAACATTTGTCTCTGAAACATAGTGGAGGTGACAAAGTAGCATAAAATGAAAATAGTCAGGTAAAGGAGAAAAACACAGATTCAGTGTGGCTTTAAAAAAGGGAAAGTGAACATCTCAGATCAGTGAGAACCAGGAAAATCTCTGAGATACCAGAGGGTGATTAAGAGCTAAAATGGCTCTTCTACTTTTTCCTTGCTGTTGTGTTTCACTATGGTTAAAATTAATCTGCAAATACAAACCCAGCAGGAGTCTATAAGGGGAGAGAATCATCTTCTGCTTCACTGCTTGACAGGAATCCTGCCTGCAATCTGCTACTCTATGAAAATAATTTCTGCACTGCCCTTTGGCTTAGGCCATGTCTATATTAATGCTGATACTTTGAAGAGTTTGTAGGAAGTTCTTCTATTTTTTTTTCTTTTTTTAAAGTTTACCATCCAGATTGAAATGGCAATAAATAGGCCGACAAAAATTTGGACACGTTGAGCCAGCAGCTCTGAACCGTTTCTGTTTTCTACGGTTTTCAAAGTTGTTATCGTTTGTTAGTTACAGAGAAATGGAACTATGAAAGTTTTCCCAAGACCAGCATTTTTTAAATGATTTGTTTTGTGCTGTTTTCATGTTTGATCTGTTCTCAGTCAACAAATACCAAGGTTAGTGAGGATAAAAAAAAAGTCCAAAATGATAAATTATACATAAATGTCTTCAGGTGAATATGGCCTTATCATGATCCCTGTTTTTTCCAAGTAGTGGTTTCAGGGGAATGATGCAGAATGTTATTCCTGAGGATTGCAAAGAGGGTCCAAAAAGTTTGTTCTACACACCCCC
>NW_018127982.1:1678897-1690962 GCF_001952655.1 Monopterus albus
TGATATGTCAAAGGAACTGAAATGTACTGCATGGTGCCACAGTCACCATCTGCCCCTGTGTGACAGCATCTGGGCCTGAGTGGGATGGTTTCTGAGCTTGTCACTGGTGTCATTACTCCTCCAAGTGTTACAAAATCTCACTCCAGGTTTTCAGTTGTAACATGTTTTTTCCTTCATAAGCCAAGCCAGTGTCACATTGTGTAACCCAACTTTCAAAACTTCTTACAAAGCTATTGGAACAAATGTGTACAACTTATCAACCAATACAAAGGAGATCGGTTTTTTAAAAAACTGATTTTTACAGTTTTGTCTAAGATTAAAAATCCATTTTATTGTGGTTCGCCTAGAAACTGGGGCACTGTAGGAGAGCATTGAGTAAGCAGATCCTTTCCTGCCTCTTTGAAAGCTGCTGATGTCCTCACACCTTCAAAGGGCCACATTCTGACCCTTTTGCTTAGTCAGATTAGACGGCTATAAATAAGCGACAATGGAGCAATAGCCAGTGAACGAGTGCAAACAGCACTCAAGCAAAGCAGAGCCTGGCAGGGGGACACTTCATACCTCTGGATGACGTCGCTCGAATCCTGCTCTCTCTCTCTCCTTTTTCTTTGCACAAATCCCCGGAAAGCCCTGCCAGGATGTGGCACAGTATTAACGGATGAGAAGGAGAGAATGCTTGCCTAGTGAGGGGTAAGGCAGTGCAGGGTTGATGGCAGATGTCCGGGCTTTTAGCTACAGGTTTTACTTGGCTATGAAGGGGAGGCTGTTGTAGATAGGCAGCAGCTAGCTTTGACGATAAGGACTAGAAAATCAAATCACATCACCGGCACAAACATTACTTTCTATTTAGCAATGCAACAAACGTGCATGTTACACAATCCATCTCCGAATAGAAATGCTGACCTTATAGCATGTGACTTTTCAGTCCTTCCATTTGAAATGCAATTCTTAAAGGAATAGCTCATTTTTGGGGAATTTTATAATTCTTCATACTTTCCCAGAATCAGCAATGGGAGCTTGTTTTATATCCTTACTGTATGTGCAGTTTAAAAGCATGTTGAGCTCCTGGATGCTCAGTTAGAAGCTCCTCTCAAAAAGTACACATTCTCTAATATCTGAAGGTTTATTATCTGATTCGTAGCCTGTTGAGAAGTTCTCTTGTCTTTAAGCCACTATCAAGAGGGTGACAGCAAAGTTGTTGTGGAATCCTGCCACTAATCCAGATCAGCTACTGTGCAACGATTAGTAGTAGAAAGTGATGTTACTGGGCTGACACTGGACTTGTGTGTCAAACAGCAAACGTGGTGTGAAATGCATCACTTTCGGTGTTTGGTTATGTGTTCACCAGGCTTAATTGGCATTTACCAGGAAATGTGCAACCCAACAATCCTGTGAAGCTGTTTAAACATTTGTCCAAAGCAGAGACAGCGCCAGAGACAGAGCATCTAGATACATAGACTTAAACATGATAGTTTGTGTATTTAACGACACTCCATCGTCTGTACATCGACTCCAGGTAAGTACAAGTAACTAGTAAAATTCATCCAAAACAACATGTCCCCTAAAAAAAACAACTATTATTCTATATGTTCCTTGATGTGAGCAAATGTCATGTCCTTCTGTCAACTCTTCTCAGCTTGGTCTATGTTACTGAGCCTCAAGTCCTGCTGTACAAACTGAAGTCATAAATGTTTAAAATCTTGTCTGAAATACACAGTATGGCTTCAGTTTCAGAACAGGCCGAGCAATTACCTGAAACAGCAGGGATTTGTAGTTTTTATCAAATACTATTCTACAGTGATTTGTTGGACTATTTTCAGCTGTGGATTAATACACAGTTGAAGTGCTATTTGATGTGTGACTGACTCACAGTGGTTATGTTCATTCTAATGAAGGATCAGTGCAGCAGAGTGGCTGGACTCGTTTGCTCGATTATTTAATTTATGGTTTTAGTCCTTTCATGACAATAAGAAAAAATATAGCATCACTAATCTTATCCCATAATTATTGTTGATGAATTTGAGCAGGCCCAGAACATTTACTTTGAGCTAGCAGCCACAGGGTAGATTAACAGAGGCAACTTTAACATTTATGAGCAGCTTGGGTTAGTAAGGTTTAGTTAGGCAAGGTGTGGTTTGGAGCAGTGGGTGTGTAGTATGAAATGTAAAAGGAATGTGTGGGCCAAACTATCTGAACTGCTGGGAGATGTGAGCCGACAGAGTTTAGGTCAGCACACACACGCACAGACATTTTCCTGACTTGGGAGATTTACTCAACTGCAGTGGATTACACTGGACTTTGCCTCTGCTGTCACATGAAAATCCTACATTTTTTCCCCACCCACTGACATGAATATGATATCTCAGGAACACCTTAAGGGATTTTTTTCAAATTTGGCATGAACATCTACTTGGATTAAAGAATGAACTTAGATTTTGGTAGTCAAAGGTCAGGGTCACTGTGTCTTCATGTCCACCCCTTTTCCATGAACTTGACTGGATGGTGGAAGCATACAAATGTGAGGCATTAATTCTAGTTTTCTATATCAATTAGAGCATTATATTTGTTGACATGGTTAGTATAGGCCCGTAGGAGAGAGTGTGGTTGTTTGTCTACAGCGGGGATTGGCTCCAGCCCCTGCGACCCTATTCAGGAATAAGCGGTATAGATAATGGATGGCTGGATGGATGGTTAGTATAAGCCTGAATGAGTAATCCAAACAACCCACACACACAAGCAAGCATAATCACAGACCTCTATACTCTATAATCCCTGGCTCTATCTTGCTGTGGTCAGTTTGTTTTCAGCTGTAACTCAAAACACCCAGCCCAGGGATGAAGGGTAAATGGTAGATATTAACATTAAGGAACAGCGGGTAAGGACAAGAGTAAACGAGCTAAGAAAAAACCAAGCAGGCAGGGAGGGATACTCACGATATCCTGTTTGAGAGTCCCAAGATTATTTAGCATGCAAGAAGAGAGGAGAGAGACAGGCAAAAAACAGTTCAGGCACCAGTGATCAATGACTGCAAAAAACAGAGGAAGAACTGGGAGAAAACTGATGAGATAGAGTGTGTCATTCATTGAACTCTATGAATAAAAAGTTAACTCTTAATGCCACATAATTGCCACTGTTCAGTTATTTAATGCACCAAATAAACAACTGAGTGAGCCTTGCATTGTGCTTCAAGCACTGTCTATAAACCATCCAATCTGTGCTGAAAGTGCCAAAGATACAATTGAAAAGAGACAAAGACAAAAGTCAGGCAGAAACAGTTGCTGGAAACTGCTGGAGATTCCATGATTTGATGTGCTGCGGTTGGGACACTTTAGACATCTTTTACAGCTGCAGGGATCTCAAGATTGCTATCATTTTAGCAAAGATGTTCCCAAACACTTCTCTACAACATGACATTCTCATATGTGCACTAACATACATGTGTACTTCTTACTTCCTTTAAAGTTCCATACAATCCATTTTTGCATGTTTCATCCCACAAACAACATGCTGCATATACTTCACAATACTGGCATGCAGTTTTCAATTTATACATTTCTGGGGGGATCATTTCAGTAAATAAGTTTTTTTTTTGTTTCTTTCAAGATGCTCTGAAAAACTACTTACTGTTTCACCTGTATTTGAACCACACATCTGTTGGAAAGTGTGCAGAAGCAATAACAGCAATGTGGTCATGTTTTCCTTGAATGTCAAATGGTGCTTGATTGCACCAACAGTAAAAGCTTTCAAAAATAAACCCTGTCTGAAGCTGCATTACCATGCATCAATAATTTAACTGTAACCAAAAAGTAGTGGCAAACTATTCTCTCTAATGGATTGTCCATCTTGAACATGCTTTAACACTGAAGTGAAAATCAGTGGCTGCCTGCAAGGTGAGAATTCAATCTAAAAGCCTACAGCATGATTAGAAAAATTGTAAAGTATGCAATTTGTAGTTATTGGTCTAAAACATGCAAAAACAGCTAAAAGCAGTTAACGCTGGTTGTCAACATACTGTAGCAGCCTGTCCTTTCATACACTATAAATGTGGCTGGGTGCTTGTGGGTATGTTTGTGTACATGTGTGCTTTAAGATTGGACACTCACGCCTGCATGGTGGTTGTCGCAGTTTGAAAGGTGAACATATTTTCCTTAGGGAACCAGTTTGTGTCTTCTGCAATTAGAGAGAAAAAAAATTCCAAGGTTAAGTGAAAAAAGCATCATCTTAATTGGTATTAGAAGTATGAAAGCACAAAACCAGTGACAGCACTAGCACGTCACAGTCCACCACTCCACAAATGGAGAGAGGGAGACACGCAGGCAGGGATAGCAGAAGAGGCGAAAAGTCAGAAATGCAGACCACCATGTGACATCCAACATCAAACCCACCAGACCTGAGATGACATAGATTTGAAAAGTGTATTTGCTTTTAATGGATGTTTCTATTTAATTTATCAAAACCTAAGTTTAAGCTCTATGAGTGATTGATTTCATTAGGCTGTTTTTCTTACAGTATAATAATGTAAAATGAGAAAGTAGCTTAGGTTATTTTTTAATTATTCCTTACCGAAGATTAAAGTCTTATTTGTCACTTTTTGTCACTGAAGTGACCTTAAACTTAAAAAGAGGCCTATAATTTTTACACATTCAACAAATATAACAGGGAAGCAAATTTCAATGGATCGTTTAAAAAAATTTTCATAAAGAATAAATCAACTCGCTCTCATTGCATTCGTGTGTGTTCACTGTGTGTATTTTTCTTACAAGAAATTGAAAGTAGTCAAATGCCATTTCATCTCTGGTCCAGTACCAAACCCGCCAATCCTAGGCCACAGGGCCTTATGAATAACCCTTCTTTCTCCCACCCTTGTTTGGATTTTAGTGCTTTTCTCTTCCTCTGTGTCCTCTGCCCTCTCACCTCTCTCCAGCCCAGTCACCCGATCCACACTCCACATCCGCTCTAGGCGTCTGTGCTGCTTGCCTGCCTCTCGGGATGCACTCTCCAAGTCCAAGGAGCCTTGGCTCCGCGAGGGGGCACCACTATATGAGTCACAGGCCAGCCTGCTGCACTCCGCCTCCCCTTTTCCGCTCTCTCCCCAGCTGCGAATGTTGTGGGCGCTGACGGATGTGTGGAGCGGTGGCTGAGACAGATGATGGTGGTGGTGGGAGTGATGTGATGCATGATGAGCATGGGACCCAGGGACATTCAGAGGCTGCTGCTGCTGCTGGTTGCTGCTGCTGCTTCCACTTGCCCCACTGCTGGATGGCATATTTGTGCCTGAGACAGTGTGGTGGTGGTGGTTTCCGTGGTGGTGACTGGCACCACAACAGCTGGCACCACGGCTGCTGCCAGCGTAATGGTACTGGGTTGGAGAGGAAGAAGTGGAGGAAGGGGAAGTGGAAGGCTGGATCAAGCCACCTCTGGATCCCAGCCCGCCACTCCTCGACTTTTCCTTTAGGACGTCCAGTTCTAGGCTCTCCTTGCTGCTCCGGCTGCTGCTCATCAGCATACCGTGCTGGCTAGTGATGGTGTACACGCGGGCAGGCTGCAAGGTGCACTCCACACCCTTCTGTTGGTCTTCCTCCGCAGAGAAACTGCGCTCGAGGGACAACCGTGTCGGCTTTGTAGAAACTCTGATGGAAGGAGGAGGTGGTTCGTGTAAGCCCAGTGACTGTGTCACTAGGCTCGGTTCTGGGTTGTCCTCAGAGCTCTTGGTGGTGGTGGTGCAGAGATGGAGGCAATTGGTGTTGTTGGGGCCAGTCGTATCACTAGGTGACTCTGGGTCTGGACCCACCAAGGTTTCACACAGAAGATGAGCTGCAAAGACAAGTAGAGTGTCAAAGAATGTGAAATACACCAGGTTGCAATAAGCAAGGGAGAGAGGGAAAGAAGAGAACAAGTTGTGGATAAAGCAGAGGATCTTTCTTTGATTATCAGTTGTTGTTGTGACACACTAGTGATTGTAGCCTGTCATTTCAGCAGAAGATCATGTAAAGCAGGTATATGAATGATTAAAGAAAGAAGGACAGGATAGATGGATGGACAAATGGCCAGCCGACAGAGACGCTGACCTGATCCGTTTCGGTTTTCAGGGTGTGTGTGGGACAGGTACTCTCCAAATGCTCGCGCTGCTCTGTGGGGGGGACACAGACAACACACATAAAGACATTAATTCATGGGTGGAAAAGAGGGGTGAGTGAGAAAGGAAAGGAGAAGGGAATTGTAAATTATAAACCTAATTGCCTTCTTTCTAGGCTTGTGCCACCCACAGATTATGATGCAGCTGTTTTATCTCCACACCTCAGGCAGCCTCAGACTGGGAGAGCAAGACAGAGTATGAGACAGCAGGAGGAGACGGAGAGAAGCACTGTTTTAGGTTGACTTCTCAGTATGATCTCTGTTTGTGTTGGTGGATGTAATTGCATCCAGCAGACCATAAGTGGGTTTGTTTTCCAGATTCACACTTACACAGAAAGATCTATACTGTATCTGAGTGTCAAGAAAAATACTTAATCCTGATGGCAACTGAAGAAGATTGTGCTGAAAATAGACGCAATGAGCTCCATAACAACAGTACTGCATCTAGTGCTTAGCTCCTTTTTTTCCCTCTTGGTCTCTCTTTCACTCACACACCGTAACAGACACCCATTCAGTCACATGCAGCTAAAGCCATAAAGGGCCTCTTCCTTTTAACAAATGGCTCCAGCTCTTGCAGTTGAACAACACTGACCTTCTAATGTTCCTTAGTCAGCATGTGACAACAGTGGAAAACAAAGACAAATAATACTGAAGAAGTTCTTTCAGTGTTAATCTGGATATTAGCTGAGAGCAAATGTACCACAGCAGTAACTATTAGGAATAACAGCTCATGACAATTAAGAAGGAAAGAAGAAGGAGTAAATGTAATTGCCGCATGCTATTAATAAAAATTCTTTCTTACGATTGTCATTTAGACATTGTGCCTTATTGTCTGACTAATTACAAACATTTACTTGAATATAATTTTGAGGCACTGGTACCATTATATCTGTGAAACTTTGTGTTTTCACTCTTCTATGTTCCAGAGGAAATGATGCAACTTTTATTTTAACAACAGCCTCTTGTAGTTACTTTGTGCACATACAGCTACATTAAGATAGCTATAATTTAAGACACTCTGGCATAAGTATGTCTACCTTCTATACTTTTTTGTATTGGTAATTTACTTCTTTCATAACCACAGGCTGACTTTTACCGTTCAGGTTGTTAATGATCTCCTAGTAAAGGCGGACTAATGGTTCTGTTATGTCATCATATTGTTTTTGGTGCACCAAGCATTATGCATAATTTGTTAAACTGATATTGATGTGGTTTTTAAAAAATCACTTGATGTTTTCCCTGTGGCAGTTACACTGTCAGAGGTTAATTAACTGCTTACGTCCTTCAGTATATTCATGAAAATGGCCTCAGTGCTCTTTATGATCATGTTTCCTTAATGCAGCTGATGTTGGAGGTGACTATAAACACACACAGATACAGACACATACAAAATCCCCTCTCTGTTGGTGTATGCTTCCTCCCTGGTAGCTCTGTCAATTATTAAAGTCTGCCCAACACAATAGGCATACTCTCTCTCTCTCTCTCTCTCTCTCTCTCTCTCTCTCTCTCTCGGACACAGACTCACACACACACAGGAGTGCAGTGAAAACTTTCTTCATACACGACTGTTGCTCCATCAATCAATCTTATAAACATATTAAATATACACTTTATGGTGCTTCCTGCAGTACGTTCCCATACTGGATTCAGATTTCCTTCTTTTGCACAAGGGATTCACAAGAAACACAGTATGCATGTAATCCAGTCTTTGTTTGTAACTGTATCTCACTGATATCACTCTCAGCATCGGCTTTAAGTGGTGAAGAAAGTAATGGAACAAGGAGGAGCAGCCACTGTAAGCTGCTACATGAAGAGGTGCAAAAGCTGTACACCTTCAAATCTGCACCATAACTAACTCCGTAAACTGTGCCCTGCTGCTGTGAGAAAAACTACTCATGCTGTGCACAGCATGAAATCACATTGCAATTGCTTATGCTGTGATGGAAAAAGGGAGATTACTGGCTTAGATATTATGAATTTGTTTGACCGCACTGCAAAGAGATAAAGCTATTGTTTTTCTACTGTATGTCAAACCAAATACGAGCTCAATCATTGTTTACTGTAGTGATAAATCACACGTGCTGCTCACCAGATCGACCAGGATTAAAAATTTAAGGCTCACAACTTCAAAGCTGTGATAGTTCAAGGTGACACTATGCTTCAGTTTTGTGTACTCCCAAACAAAATTACAGTACCACAAACTAAGCGAGAGCGAACCAGGAGCTTGTAGAACTCCTGAGGTTCAGTCATCAGCCTTGTGCATACAGCAGGAGTGTTCTCAGGTAATGAACACTTCCCACACAAATCACCATGCTCTCATTGAACCTCAAACACTTACCCTAAGTATTTTATATTGCTGAATTGCAAGCATAATATGTAAAACATTCATTTAAAAACCCTCCTTGGGTAAAATTGAATTTCTTAATGCAACAGCATGAAAACACATCTTACTGGAGCTTCTCTGTGCCTGCAGAGTCACTCTGGATGCTCCGTAATTCTAATGGTGAAGACCATAGTCAGAGCAAATCAGACACCTACAGAGTTTGGGGGGTGATATTGCAGACTGAGAGGCTGTGCACGTTTCTGTGACACCATCCAGCTCCTTTCACTATACTTCTAATAATACATCACCATGCATGTCACTGCAGCTCTGCTACTGTATACTGCTGCTGCTTCTCTGAAACCCTCCACTTCTTCTTTTGCAATAGAGTGTGTGAAAATTTGTATCTATTCAAGGGCAAAAGAGAAGATATGGCAGGAAAAAAAAAACAAAGATAAGAAATATTTGCATCTTTGTGTCCGTGTGCATGTGGTGATGTACAGTACATTAACAAGCAACAGTCCCCATTAAGGGCAGTTGTGATGAATGCAGTCTATGCTCTAATCAGCAGGTGTCCCTCAGCCATTTTTATGTTGCCCTCCTGTTTCATTATTCAACAGGCCAGCCACTCTGATTAGAATCAATAAACAATGGTGCAAGAGACTTGTATCATTCATTATACATGGGCAGAAACTGAGTTGGAAACAGATAGAGCAAAACATCTCTCAGTACATCCATTAAACAAAACCTCTATCTCCTGCGTTCTCTCATGTTACTCTTTTGCGCGTGCGCCATATATGATATGTGAGCACATGGCACACCAGAGACACAGGTGCACGACGAGGGACGTAAGACTAATAACAGGTGAAAAATGATGGAAGAGGAGAAGCTGGAGTAGAAAAGAAGAAGAGCTTGACAAGCAGATTTGAAATTCCTCCTACATGCTCTCAGACTTGTAATGGGTTTGGGGAAAGAAACTAGTTGGGGAGTGAAGTATCTGAGGAGGAGAGAAACGACTGAAGCAGAGAGGAAGATGAGTGTATAGCGGAAAAATGGAAGGTGGACTAACTGGAGAAAACAGGCAGGCAGAGAGGGCACTGAAGCAATGAGATAAGCTTTATTTTTTTTATTGCCACTGTAACATGTACAACAAAGTTTTGTCTGGAGCCAAGGGGCCCCCGGCTGCTGTGTGCATACATGCCACCATCAGAGGCCACTTGGGGGTTTCAGTGTCTTCCCAAGGGCACTTCAACATGTGGACTGCAGGCACTGAGATTTGAACCATCAACTTCCTGGTTGGGAGACAACTGCTCTACCCACCGCACCACTGTCACCCACCATGAACTAGATAACAGACTTTTGGAATTCAGCTCAAGCTGACCCCTAAAATCCTTTGTGTTATTCAACCTTTTAACCAGATTGTAGGGGCCAGTTAAGTTTGACATGTATACAGTGAAATGTGGTTTACTGTCTTTGGAGATTGCTGATGAATTTATTAAATTTCAAATTGTTTATATATTTAGTGGTTTTAGATTGTATGTCTTGAGTTTTTATCCTGTTGGAGGAGCCATGACCTGCAATTGAAACTGAGCTCTTTGACACTGGGCAGTAGGTTTCACCCCTGATTTCATTATGCTCTGCACAGATACACAGCATCCTGTGCTAGTAACAGCAAAGTCATCACTAAGCCTCCTCCATGTTTCACAGTGAGGATGATATACTTTTCTTTGAAAGCTTCTTTTTTTTTCTTCTGTGAACATAAAGCTGATAAGACCAAAAAGCTCTCATTTTAATTTGTCCAATGAACATTTTTCCAGAAGCACTGCAGCTTGGCAACATGCATTTTAGTAAAATCCAGTCAGTTCCTCTTCTTCCAGGAAGCCTACTTTCATTTAGATTGTAGACACTGTTGTACCTTTTAGGTCAGCTTTTATCTGATCTAAAAATTTCCCACCATTTGAACTATCTTTCTGTTCAATCTGGGCGTAGTTTTCCTTTTGGAGGTTGGCTATGGTCCCATGGACCTTAAACCTCTTAATAATTGTAGCAGCTGTGGTCCCAGGGACATCAAGCTGCTTGGAGATGGCTTTGTGACCTCTTTATCCGGACAATGCTTGGCAGTTATTTTCTTCCTTATCTCCTCAGACAGCTCTCTTATTTGTTTCTTATCCACGTTCAGTGTGGTGCACACTATGATACCAAACAGCACAATCTTAACACTTTCCAGAATGAACAAAGTTGTTTCAATGACTTGCAACTGTACCAACACTTGTACCCATGTGTGTAACACTGCTATATACAGTGTTGCATTCCATTGTTGACCCATATCTAAACATCTCATCTTTTCCTTGTGGATCCTGAGGCCATTCAACACTGTGACCATATATCTTTAGAGGACGTAAGGAGACTATCACTTCCCTGGCAATGTTCCCACTGGTCTGAATATCATCAGAGCTGATGTCTCTTTAGGTGTCTCTCCTCTGTAAACAATGGGCTGCCAAGCAAAGAGTTTCCTCACTCTTAATGCACCCTAATCGAATCCCCCTCTCAGACGGACTAATTGAATTGGGTTTCCTACAAACACACACACAGAGATGCATAAATGCAAAGCTCAGGTGATAAGGACCTGCTGAGAAGCATGTTGCACTTGCTGAATCCTGAAGGGACTTCGGAGTTTTAATTGCAGTCTTTTAAGTCCAGCACATTATAGGACATGTATATAGAAGTATATAGTATATATAGAAACTGATTGGGGAGTTGATTAAAATGGCTATACACTAGTGGTTCACTGCAGTCACCCCACCCACATACAGTGCGGCTGAGTGATGGAACTGACTCAGAGTAACACATGCCACAACACTCCACTGTTTCTCTATGCTGCGCAGATTTAACGTACAGTATTTAACTAGATATTAGCTGTTTTTCTCAGCAGACATTTGGACTTCTCTGTTGGCTCTATGGCTCTCTATTGGCTCTTATAACATCTTATAACAATTTGTAAAAAAAAAATTAAGTTGAACTACCAGAAATCCTTTTTTTACATTTACCAAGTTGTCATTGAACTGCTGAAAAAGGAAAAAAGAGCTCCAAATAGTGGAACATTTGAACATCTGTATTTCCACAACAGCTTGGAAAACCTGAGATTGTTTTGTAAATGAATAGAATAAAAATGTATTATAGCAGATGAACAGTCAATCAGATAACACTGCTGGACGCCAAATCGTCATTCAGACTATAATGAGTAAACTCTGCCTCATTCGACAAATTTATTGCAGAGAATTTCACTGTGTGATTGAACAAAGCAGGAGGAATAGAGATGGAAAGGAAAATAGATCATGAAAAACATTAGTTGTGCTGAACTACTAAAAGCTGAAAACACACAGTATCTATATACATTTTAAATACATGAGTAAACCAGGAAATTTTAGCAAAATTCATATTCTGAGAACTTTGGAGGAAAAACACAGTTATGTAACAGCCCTCACGATCGACCCCATAAACAGTGACTGCAGACCTACAACAAAGACGGTCGCACCTGTTGATCATCCCAAATAAGCTAAGACACAATATGAATGTGAATAAACCAGTCCTTTGATCTTGCATACCATCT
>NW_018127982.1:1691180-1696732 GCF_001952655.1 Monopterus albus
CGGCACAGCCCTCCTCTTCAGTTGGCAGTAAGATCAAAGGATTTTCCTTTACACTCAATGTCGCAGAATTCTGCTGCGTAAATCTGAAGAAATATCTCCTTTCTCTTTCCCCCTCGCTCTCCGTCACTTGCTACTTCTTGTGAGCCACTGGAGGAGAGTGTGTGACCAATTTCATACCCAGCAATATATGAACATTGCAAAAGATGACACATGTGAACGCCAGGTACAAGGAACCAGTGTCTCTTTGTTTCCTGTGTTTTGCTTGTATGTTTTCCTATTCATTTTGTCTTTAACACTTACTGTATGTGTCCACCAGCTAGACCCCATGCTTGGTGCTTTCCAAAGCTGTGCTTATGAGTGTTTTCTGAGCTGAACAAAGACACTTTAGAAGACATTTTTAGCCAAGCTCAGTGTCGGAAGGTCAGTCAACCCACTGCATTTGTTGAGACTGAAATATCTCAACTATTGGATGGATTACTATGAAAGTTTGTCAAGACATTCATAGTCCCCAGAGGATGAATCCTACTGACCTTGACTGTCCCTTACATTGCTTCTTGTGCCACCACAAGGCTGATATTTGTGGCCTTGAGAGTGACGTTTCTTTCCTGTGAGGACAGTCTCCATCCTCTAGGTGCTTCTCAGTGTGCAGTGCATTTGCTGGTTGTCAGATTCACTGCTCTTTCAAACAATTCAAGCGATGACCTCCACAAACAGGTCATCTTATTTAATCAATGTTTCATACTGTGCACTTCTATCAGACTAATGTTCTCTGACAAAATAAGTGTGTATGCACAGTGTGGGTTTACTGTATGGGTGTGTATTCATTGCTTGTTTGTTTAGGTCAATTTGAGACTATCACGTGTAGCATGAGGGCATTTCTTTAAGTGGCTGTTTTAGGATTGAGGGGTAGGGTTAGAATGAAGATTTAAGCATTAAGGGATGGTGTTAGGTAGGTAGTGATTATGACTGAGGCCAGAATAAGGATTACATTAAGGTCAACATAAGGATTACAGTTATACATAAAGATCTAATTGGTTATGAGGAGGAATTATTGGCTCTTCATAATCCAAAAGTGTGTGTGTGTGTCTGTACGTACTGGAGTGAGACAGAGTTTACTGTCACTTGTCTTGTTTGTCCTGAAATGTTGACAAAGGACAGTGAGTCAGACCTTTATATACACACAAACACAGTCGCACAACTGTTATTTGCCAATAAGGTTCTAAATACTAAGAAAGTGTGTGTGTGTGTGTGTGTGTTTATGTGAAAGAGAAGGTCAGAGAGTGGATCAAAACAGATGAGATGTACAGCGGCACTCTGAATAGGTAAATGGACTGTATTTATATAAGCGCATATTTCACAGTGTGTTACACTGGCCAAAGCGCTTTACAGGAGATCATACACCATTCACCCATTCACACACCGATGACGAGAGGCTGCTGCACACTGGCGCCAGTCGAACCACCGGGAGCAATTTGGGGTTCAGTGTCTTGCTCAGGGACACTTAGGCATGCGGGGAGACCAGGAGTCAAACCACCAACTTGCTGGTTAGAAGACAACTGCCCTACCTCGTAAGCCACAGCCACCCCCACAAGGTTACACTTAGAGAAAGACAGAGAGTGTGTGTGCTTGCATCTGAGTCTATACTTAACCAACAAATTATATTATGAGTAATATCATATTAATATAATTTCAAACGAGAACTTAATGAACCCAGCTCAGTTATGACTGTGCTCTGTATGTGCATGCACCTAGCTTCACTCATCACCTGTTCCTTGCATGCAGGAACATGATGGTAGTACACATAGGCACACACTAACCTGTCTGACCTGCTGTAATCTAAAGTGAATTTAACATCAAATATAAATTGTCTATTTTCCTGCAAACATGCAGCAGCAAACAGACTTTTTACAATCTCTGCAAATGTAAAAAGAAAAAATGAACTGTCTGGCCTTGAATCAACAAAAGCAAAGGGGGAAAACCTCTTAAGTCCCACAATAACTAAGCAGATAGTTCCAGTTGTTTCCAGATGTTTCACTGGAGGACACTATTGTGCAGTCAGCTGCTCAAGGTGTGTTCCGTTATGACACAATGCAAGATCAGCACTGAATGTATAAAAGTGCAAAACAGATTCTCAAAAAAATTCTGATCTACAGTCCTTTAGCACAGATGTATTTTGCTACATAAAACGTTTGGAAATGGAAAAAGAGGAGTCCATGGATCAAACACTGTCGACAGCGCTAAGATTCAGAGTCCAGGTTGTGCATCAAACAGAATGGACAAGAGAAGTGAGTGTACAGTTGTTCATGTAGATAAAATGGAGAGAGCATTTCTATGTATACACACATGCCTAACTGCATGCATGTAGATGTGTTTATGTGTGTGTGAAGTGGTGAGAAGTCACTTTTCAGTGCTTGCTTCCACATATGCAGAGGAAATATTGGATGTGATTCAGCTGTTTCCTATATACAGGGGGAAGGTTCATTAACCCTGTAAACCCTGATGTTTGTGTGTGGGAAAAGAGGAGAGCACGAGAAACGAGTGACACGAAAAGGAAGACAGGGCTATAAAAACATGTAGCCACACACACGTACACTTTCTCTCAGTAGGTTAGGCTAGTTGTTCAGGATACCCTCTGTGGTCGTTTGTCATTTTGTGTGCATCTTGTCAGGTGGAACACACACAGAAACCCACACTCAAACACTGCACTGCATGCAAGGAATGTTCACATAGCCTACTATAGGAAGGCTGTGTAATGTAAGGAAGGCACACACACTGGCCTTATAGCACATCAGCCCAAATGTTGGAGTCTGCACAAGTCAAGGTCATTCACTGACTGACTTAAAATCACACACGCCCTGCCGTGATGCTGAAGCCCCGAGATGTAGAATTTGTATTCCGATCTCACTTAAGATTGTAGCTCACTGTCTGCACTTCATGTGACCGACCACACAGCCACACGTGCTCTTCAGCTCGGGCTCATAGACATGCAACCAGCGCAGGATGCTATTACTGTGATGCTGTAACAGCTGGATGCGGAGGCTATTATAACAATCATTTCGGCCCATACACTGTACGTTTCTGAAGTGCGAGCTTTTAACTGGCTGGACTCCTGCCAAACAGTCTGAGTCCCGCTGCTTTCCCGGGCTGAATAAATTAACAGCCCCTTACCAGCGCTACATCTGTGACTGCTCCAATAACTGTCCGTGATAGGTGATCACTGCAGAATGACCTAATCGATTACAATGACTCATGGTTCATTAACAGCTGGCCCACTTGCCCGTGTGAGTGGAGCGTTCATGCGCTGTCAGCACATGTCAGTGCAGCCAAACGGAAAGCAAACTGCATGCTCTCTATAACAGGCTATTGTAGATGATGCCAAACTGAGAAAATGGACCACTACTTGAGTCACAGCAGCCCTCGCTTTGCCTCTGCATGACTTTCATTACGCAGTGATGCTTCAGTCAAAATGAAAATACGAACTATCTTATTACACACAAATTAGTCCTAATAAAACACAACCGTTCCTACAGGTAGATTCGTTTTTTTGGTTACAGGTGCAGCTTGGAGAGAATAAAGAATCATTTAAGCACACGTTTGCTCAGCCGCACGGTCGGGCTAGACGGGACAGACGTGCGGAGAGCGCAAAGAGCCTCTCTGCGCATTACAAAGGCAGGTTATCCATGCCAGGGATAGCGCAAAGGTAATTTATCAAAACAACCAACTGTCACTCATTGTAACTCGCACCTGAAGGCTAAATGACCTTTTAAGACTTCCCGAGGCTGCTATAAAACGGTGTAAAGGCTTAGAGCTCCGGACATCACTCACCTAACTTTTGCTGCCACAGAAGATATCGCATCGTTTCTTAAATTCTTCCTTCTGGACACAGCAGTTCCCATGCTGACATGGAAACGACGCAGGCAGGGAAACAGTTCATTCCAAAGGCTCAAATGATGAATGAAGGCGACGACGAAAACAGTATAAAAATGCAAAAAAAAAAAAAAGTTGAAGGGAAATCCGGGAGCAGATAGGTCACGCACGCGTCTGCAGAGCAACACATTCAAAGAAGAGGGACGTCTCTCTCTCTCTCTCTCTCTCCCTCCCGATTTCTCCCCGGATATGAGCACGTACGTGTGGCAGCTGCACAACTGTCAGCGTTTGGCTGAAAAAACACAGACCACTCTCTCTCTCTCATTGATCTGAAAATACAATGGGGAGAGTGGTGGGGGTGGAGATATCACCTTCATCATCACTGAGGGAAAGGAGGCGTGGAAATATTGCATGAGGACACTGATGCCTTCCATGTAGGAACCTCTGTCTTTCATCTCATCCATTTTGGACTGTTATCTGTGTATCTTTAATTTATTGTCTGTTCTTGTGTAATCAGTCATTTTTGATAAAAAGGGTTCCCCCTTCTGCTCTCTTTCTCTATCATACACACACACACACACACACATTAAAATGGAGAGACTCTTATCCACAGCCAAGGACAGAGGGAGCAGAAAAGGCTAAGGCTGCAGTGAGAGTATCACTTCATACAGTAGCTTTTGATTGTGCTGTTTTTCTGCTGTTGATTTTATTTTATTTTTCCAGGCTGCTGTTGCAGGACAGTTTAGTGTTGTCACTAATCAGTGGAATGCTGAAGACTGACAGATCATTGAGCAGGTATCTATGGTCATGAATCCACATTTCTCCCATTTTCTCTCTTAATCCACTGTGGGTGCAAGAGTGACATGATCCAAAACAGCCAATGGTATATGACTTCCTGTAGGCAGTGGTGGAAAAAGTGCTAAAATCTCTCAGTTCAGTCAAAATGGCATAAAACAGAAAACTACTCATGCAAATACCTCATTGTTTATTGATGCACGATATGCTCAGTAAATGTACTCTGTCACTTTCCACCTTTAGGAGTCTTATTCTGAACCATCCACAAGGAATCACCAGACAAACCTTTCTTTCCTTTTATTATGTTTTTTAAAAATACTTTTAGCTCCTCGGGGCCCTAAAATGGTTTACATGAAATAATATAAAAGTGCACAAATTGGTCCCCTCCTTGAACCGCCACCTTATTGTGATGGAGGGGTTTGAGTACCCGAGTGATCCTAGGAGCTATGTTGTCGGGGGCTATATGTCCCTGGTAGGGTCTCCCAAGGCAAACAGGTCCTGGGTGATGGGTCAGACTAAGAGTGGTTCAAAAGCCCTTTATGAATAGATTAAAATCAAGGACCGTGACGTCGCCTGGCATGGCACAGCCAGGGCCCCACCCTGGAGCCAGGCCCGGGGTTGGGGCTCGAATGCAAGCGCCTGGTGGCCGGGCCTACCCTCACGGGGCCCGACCGGGCTTAGCCCGAACGAGCGACGTGGGGACGTCCTCCCGTGGGCCCACCACCTGCAGGAGGATCCGTAAGGAGCCGGTGCACAGTGGATTGGGCAGCAGTCGAAGGCAGGGCCCCCGACGACCCGATCTCTGGACACGGAGACTAGCCCTGGGGACATGGAATGTCACCTCGCTGGTGGGGAAGGAGCCCGAGCTTGTGCAGGAGGTTGAGAGGTAC
>NW_018127982.1:1697455-1739781 GCF_001952655.1 Monopterus albus
CCAGCAAACCAGAACCTATAGCATGCACTGGGGCATTTTGCAGCCGAGTGTGGCTGCAAAATGCCCCAGTGCATGCGGTCCCGGATAAGCGGAGGAAAATGGATGGATGGATGCACAAATTGGTCACAAGTGAACCCTGTTTTATTTTTGTAATAGCACATTTTGTGCAGGGTGGACATTAGCTGTTCATAAGAGTGATGGCACAGGAAAAGAAACTGTTTTTGTATCTGGCTGTTCTGTAGCGCCGTCCACAGGGGAGAAGTTCAAACATTTTGTGTCCAGGATGTGAGAGGTCTTCAGAAGTTGTCTTTGCTCTCCCCTTGACCTGTGAAGTGTACAGGGCCTCCATGGAGGGCAGGCTGGCATCGCTGGAGTCTGTCCTGTTTGGTTGCTGAACCATACCAGACAGTGATGGATGTGCAGAGAACAGATTCAGTGATTGCTCTGTAGTACTGTATCAGCTCATGGGCCAGGCTGAATTTCCCGAGCTGCCACAGGAGCTATATCCTCTGCTGTGCCTTCTTGGTGCTGGTGCTGATGTTGGGTGTCCACGTCAGATCCTAGGAGATAGTGGAGCCGTGGAACTTGTTGATACAGTGCTGCTGAAAATGGTGAGGTGGAGTAAGGTATGGGAGGCTCCTCATGAATTCCACTGTTATTTCCACTCTTATGAAGTGTGTTCAGGTTGTTGCAAGCACACCCCAGGGCCAGCTGTTCAAGCTGTTCATGAGACTGATGACCATTGTGTCATCTGGCCCCTGAAGTGCAGTCTTTGGCGTAAAGGGAGAAGAGTAGCGGGGAGAGTACACATTCCTGGGGGTGCCTGTGCTGACTAAAGAAAATTAACTCTCACTGCTCAGAAGCAATTGATCAGTAGTCACTGGTAGAAGATGGTGTATGCACACACACACATACCCACATAGACATAATGCACATACAGTATCATAGAAGCAGAGGCAATAAACAAAGTAGTAGACAGTAATGGCCAATTATCCTTTAAAATATCAAATTTGTTTATCTTTCAATCTGCAGCTCATTTTACCATCAGCTTGAATATGCAGGGCATCCTATGGCTTTATATGTTTTGCTATGTGGTTCTCCTGCACACAGACACACATTCATGCCATCTGACAAAAAGAATGAAAATCAATAACTAAAGCAAAGCACCACTGGGCTGGGGTGAGATGCTGAACGCCATTAAGCAGTAAATAATTCCCGGCAGCTCTTACGAGACTTGAGGAGTCTTTGTGGATGGAATGTTGATGAGCATGGGAAAAGGATGAATGAATTGATGGAGAGAGGACAGGGCGGTAGACGTGAGCTAGAAAAGAGATGAGATGAAAGGGGAGGAATTAAATGGAGCCATGAATAGACAGCGAGGCTCCAAAACATGAAAGAGAGTAGAGAGAAGGGTAATAGAATGACAGAGACACAAGGATGGATGAAAGAAGAGAGCAGAAAGTTTATCATCATATGTAAGAAGTACAGTTATGTATCTACTATTAGCAAATACAGTATCTACTGTGAGACCTGGTGGGATACCGCTGGGCTGACAGGGGGGAAAAGGTGTGCTAAACTAGATGAAAGACAGTGAAAATGGGAGGACAAGACAGACATATCACAACATAAATCCACATTTCACCAAGATATTAGTGTCCTCTCTGATCCTGGCAAGCATTCCCATTTGATTGTTCGAGTCTGTAGCAGTTACAGCAACAGCTGGCCAAGAATCATTCACACAGTTTGCTCAGATTTTTCTGAAGTAAAAATTCAGTTGAAGAAAACAACATGTTCAGAATCAGAAATATTATCATTTTTAGCCATGCTAGCGGCGTGGCTGTAGGAAGGATGGTGCCTGTCTGCTGGTCGTCCAGTTGATCTACCAGTTTGGTACAAACTGAAATATCTCATCAACTGTTGCATTGATTATCAGGAAATTCCTTATAGATGTTTATGGTTCTGAGTCGATGAATCCTAATGAATGTGGTGATCTCCTGATTTTTCTTAGCTCCACAAGCAGGTTAAAATGTTCACTTATCCTGTGAAATTAGGTGTTAAAGTCCAAAGTTTAGTTTGTTTAAAACTGCCCTTTATAATCTCCACTTTCCTCACTGCAAATAAGCACATTAGCAATGTGATAAATGCATGTTAACATCCAGACAGTGCATGTCAAAGAAACTATTCATCCATTCCATCCATTTTCCTCCGCTTATCCGGGACCAGGTGGCGGTGGCAGCAGTCTAAGCAAAGAGAGAGACATAGTCCCTCCAGCGTGTCCTGGGTCTTCCCCGGGGCCTCCTCCTGGTGGGACATGCCCGGAACACCTCCCTAGGAAGGAAGAAACTATTCAGAGTAATAAAATCAAACTCTGCTACATTAGTTGTACATTTAACTATCACATTTTCACTCCTTTTATCTGAAACATAAACAGTGAAACATTTTGTGTAAAGCAGCTGATAAAAATATCATCCAGATATTTAATGTGTAAAAGTGAAACCAAATTGTGTGGCATACCTTTGTTTTGGAGACTTTGAAGAAGTTTTAGGATAGAAGCTGGGTGATGAATGCATGTGTTGATGGTATAGTGGGAGGGAGGTAAGGAAAGCTTAAGAAAGTCTTAAGAGTGGATTAAGACTGAGAATGTTATAACGGCTTTAAGAGAGACAACATTAAATGCTGATACCTACCTTAGGGAATGCTAATAACACTGAACATTTAAAATCCTTTACTGGAGGATGATTTAGAGGGTCTAACCCACTTTAATTTAAAGAATTATACTTCCCAATGGTAATGAATTTTAATAGTCCATTATAATCTCATTTGCCATATTTGAGCACCTAATTAAGACATATTCAGTTGTTTTTTTCATATTTTAATGACGTAAATGCTTAAATTTTGGCTTTGGTGTTTTCAAATGTTTTGATTTCATTCTCACTAATTGCAGATTGTGCTTCTGACTTTGAACGCTGCAGTAATTTCGAATGACCAGGACTTCTTTTTGTTGTGGATTGAACATGTTCAAAAAGGACGGTGCGAGGGGAGACTTGATTAGCAGGGAAGACAAGATGTGACTGATTGCTCACCTTAGAGAAAGGTTTTTAAACTCTGTGAAACTTAATGGTGTTTTTCTGACTCTTAGTCTTAGTTTATGATGCCAATTGTGTGTCAATATGCTTACATAAAATTCTACTGACAAAGAATGCTTTATATACACTGGGTATGCATTTGTACTCTTTTCTCATTTCAAGACATTCCCAATTAGAAAAACTATTCTATTGTACAGTTCCTCAAATTTCTCCAATACTTGCATCACTAATTATGTTTTCCTCAGTTTGGCTCAGGATAACCTCACAGAACTGCTATTTATTTATTCATTAACTAGTGACTTACTATGATAACACTGCTATTTTCACCATTTCCTCTGCCACTGCTCACTTTATACTGTAGCTCAAGCTGCTCTGTGACTCTTCCACATATCAAGAGGGGCAAAAGGCACTTCAGCATAAATCTGTCCCACAGTGCTCCGGAGTACTTTTTTGCACAAATTTTATATGTCTCTCCATAATAACATCAAGGACTATTGTAATAAACCCTGCTCTCTTGAGGCAGGCAGACCATGTGGAGATAGGGGAGAGTATGAAGACAGGGATAGGACAAAAGAAAGAGGAATACAGTATGGAGGGCAAATTAGAGTTCAAAAGATAGTGAAAGGAGAGAAAGTATAATGTTTCCCTGCTAGTGTGAAAAAAATATCAACTATAATGGCCATAAGAAAAGACTGACCTCTACATTAGTGTACTGGTTAATTTGCAAAGAATCATTATGTCTATTCAATGAGGCAAACTCAGAAAGATGCTTCATATCTTTATGTAAGTGAGGACCTACCCATCTGACAGAGCAGGGAGGGGTGAGAGGAGATGGATGGCATCAGTAAAGTGACAGAAAGGGAGGCACAGAAATGAAGTGTGCTGGTGGAAGAGGTGAGATTTTCATGGGCAGATGATGGATAGCACAACCTTTAGGCAGGGAGAGAGAGAAGGGTTGTGAGGTTTAACTGGGGTAACCAAGGAAGCTGATAAGACTCAAGTTTAGATTGCCTATCAGAATATATCACTAAATTATATTACATCCCATTATTCCTACTTCAAAAAACATGTAGATATTCTCCACAGTGTCAAGAGTGAGATGAATGACTTCAAATATATGAAAATGATTGTATTAACACCCTGCAGCTGCTAAAGCCAGACAGTATTCTTGCCAGGACTTGTCCTTATAAAGACCTGGAAGTCTAAGACCTAACTCTGTTATATTGTTCCTCGCCACCACAAGCATCCCCACATTTCTGAAAAAATTGGAACCACATATATTTTTCAGGTAAAGTGAGTTGCTTCTCAGCTCGTTTCACCTCTACTATCTCTCCAGAGCCAACAGAGCTAGTGGTAAATAGACTAAAAAAACAAGGTCAGGCATGAGACATTTATTCCCTTTGCATACGTGGACAGGCCACCACATTAATCTTACCCTAAGAATGGGAATACAATTACAATGGCACACACGCTCACTGTAGATGATAAACTTAGCATGAGCACTTTCACAGGCAGGCAGGCTGTGCACAGAATAAGCTGCCATACAGGCAGATCTCTATCAAGAGCTGTAACTGTAGCTTACACCCAGATTTGTACATGCTGTCAATGCCTCTTACTTTTCAGCTAAACAGAGAAGACATGCTGCCAGCAGCAGATTGAATGAGCTGTTTGTTCTGTTTAAATAGGTAAAGGGGAATTATGTTAATGTGGCTTTTGAAAAATTGTTAAAATTGAAATGACTGTCATTTTAAGATTTTTTTGTTCATATTTCTTAGGGCTGGCTCAAACATTGACCATAATAATAGATACATCACCAAGTTCAATACATGAATGTTTTATTGATAAGCTGAATAAGTGAATGAAAAGCATTTACCAAGAACCTTAAAGATACTGCTGCAGCCATGTGGAGAGGGAGACAAACAAAAGACCTACCTATAGGTTCAGCCCACAAGCCAGCACAGGTGCCTGTCAATTAGTTAAGTAGGCTGGAGCTAGAGGAAGCTCTAAAATAAAACAGGATGTAACATATTCATCATTTAGGAATAGAACGTGTGCTATGTATTTGGATTAGAAGTGACTTGTAGTTAAATTCTGCCTGCAGGGGCATTAGAATTACTGTTCATGGATTGTGTTTAAATGTTATGAAAGCTGTAATAATAACAATAATAATAATAATAATAAATACTCACCAAAGCTACAAAATAAGATTATAAAATGCCTTTAAGTCTGTCCATGATATTGACAAAGCATTTTCTCTGTCCATGGTTCTTAAGACCGTTAAGACCGTAGCAAAGCTCTGTGTAGCTGTCCATGGTGCTGAAACCAGATACTGGCAGTAGAACCACTGAGGCAAATGGCTGCTGTGAATACTAATGTTTAGAATGACCTAGACAAAGAGTTTCACTGAGTTTTGAAAAAAAGATGTCTGACCCTAACAGAGCCCAAGGAGAAATCCAGAAAGGAGACAACAAAGACATCCAAATAGAGGACATAATAAATAATAATAGACAGAGGGACAGCAGGTTCAGGGGCAATGAAATACCCTAATGAAATAAGAGAGAGAGATAACAGAGATAGAAGATATAACTATCCCAGACAAAGGGGTTGTCTGTGTCCGGTGGTCACATGTGTACATTGTGTCTTAAAAGTGGACATGTGTCACACGCTGTGCTCTCCTCCACTTACCCCTTACTCCCCCCGATACTTAGGACAGCCCTCATTATCTATCACCTGTGGATATGAGCTTCATTAGAGGGCTAAGCCCTGGTCTTCTTTGGTGACTCATCTGCCATCACTCCATGTTTGTTCTCATCTCTGCATGGCAAAGGTGGCAGGAGGCTAATTGTCAGTCTTCCTGTTTAACCAGAATCCCCGCTGCCATGTCGTCCACCCACGCCTCTGCAGCAGCAATAAATGAGCCATGGAATCCCGTAGATGATGTAGCATATAAAAGGTCTTAATTTATTTGCATGATGAGGGGGGACCACTAGTGATAAAGCGCAGACATCATCCTGCCTGCTCACTCATCCTGTCTATCATTATGTTCTTCCCTCTCTTTCTCATTTGTGTTTTCAATCATCATCTACTCCCTTGTCTCCTCATCAGACACTTGGAATCATTTAATCACTTTCCTACAAATGTTTTCAGTAAATCAATTCACTTGTGACTGGTAGGATCATGCATTTTACATTAGTTCAACCAATAGCAACTTCCTTGAGGGTTTCTATCAACAATATTTTTTATTTGTTTTGGGGGAATGTTCTGGATGCCATTGACTCAACACCTGATAGGAACTGCATACAAAGAGATTACCTCCCTAGTGTGTTCAGTGAATTGCTTCAGCGGCACCGCACATACTTTATACTGCAGCTCTGCATTGTGTTGACAGTGATGAGAGGGTCCTTTACTCTGTAAAGGCAGCTATCACTGTCAGCTCTGTCATCCCCATGTTCCTGAATAAAAGCAGGCTCTCTTTCTAACAGAAGAGAAGAGCCAAAGTGCCTTCAGTTATAAGGTCAAACAGTCACAGGTTCCTCTGCAGTGCGCCTCGAGGCTGTGGCACTCAGTTCACACACACACACACACAGCATGTGATGAAATGTAGTATGGTTTATGTGATTTCAATGTAGTTTAGTTATTCATTGATGTACATTTTGAATAGGGCTGTCACTAATTAATATTCATAATTAATGTAATCAAATTGTCCTGAGGTCACTTGTTTATCTTTCTTGTTTCACCAACAGTTAAAAATCCCTGAGTTCCAGATTCCTTTTAAGAAGTTGGAACCAGCCAGTGTTTGATATTGTTGCTGGATAATTGACTTTATTGTGTTGTATTATCAAAATTGTTGCATGTTAATTTTTCACATTAATCAATTTAGAAGCTAACTTTTCAGCTGTAGTTTATATTTTCATTTTACTTTCCAGCTACTGGTTTTGGTTCATTCTGTGTTGTATGAGAATCACTTTATAAAAGTTTGAAACTTAGGTGGGATAGTTGATCCAGCACAGTTGACACACGGTCTATAAATTAAGCAGGAACCATTTGGAAAAAATAATTTAGGAATCCCCTGACACCTGATATTGCTGAGTCTGTTGCCAAAAATTGCATTACATTTATGAGCTATACTTTAATCAGCAGAAAACAATATGATCAAATATGGAGGTTGTGAAAAATATTGTTTCTTTCAGTAAAAAGGTTATATTGTTTATGTGTAATCTTGTGTATAATATTTTATGTCTTTGAATGCACCAACAGTAACATTCCCACTCACTGGCATAACCTCAAGACAATAGCAGAGCACTTGAAGTCCCCTCTTGAGGTAGAAGCTACATGCCAAAAGGGGGGACTTAAAACCTCACTGAGCTGTGAAAAGGGGAATTGCACAGCTCTGCTAAGTTGTGAATGTGATGCTCTGGGTATTTGTCTGCATCACATAAAACTGCAAAACAATGTAAGGCAACATAAAATGGCTTATTATTTTGTCAATATTTATGGCCACAACAGTATGAATGTGTGTTCTGCAGTTCTCTTATCCAATATTTGCCCCAGTGAGACTCCTTCTACTGTAGCACCTGCAGAGTTAGCAGGTATTAGAATGTTAACAAATTTGAGTGGTTCCTCAGGAAGCATCCACTGGGTACATTTAAGCTTTGCCCAAAGTAAATGGGGCTCCACTGCAGACAAATGAGAGACCGAAGCCAGTGTTGGCTGTCCTCCCAGAGCCTAAACAATAAATTATGGACACCCGATCATCTTTATTTACCCAGACGAATGTACCCTTTCTTGAGTCATTCATTCCCAGTGTGTATGTGAAAGTGAAAAGGAGAGAAAGAGATGCTAAGGTTGTAAAATTGAATCTCAGTGATGTCACCAAATCTCAGCTAACAACAGATTTCCTTCTCACCCTCATAATCACACTGACCCTTACTCAGAGAACTCTTTCAGTGCAAAAAAGCATCGGGCACAATGTGCAGGAGGGGTAGTGATTTACTGGTGCTCAAAGGTGTCAAGATGAAGCTGAATATGAAACCAAAGTGCCAGAAGGGGTCTGTCTCTCTTGTGCTGCAGCTATCCTTCTGCACAGTGACACACAGGCAGACAGGGAGACACAGCTGGCAGACCTGGTGATAAAACAGGTAGAGCAGCAGACCGAAACAGGCACACACACACAGACAGATGTGTGCAGTGACACAAAAAAAAGGTGGGTAAGATGCAACACTCACTCCATTTCATATGTAAAACAAAAATACCTGAAGAAGGTTTCTGATACAGCTCAGAAAATGTTTTACCTATCATTAAAAAACAAATGTACCATGACAGTTTACACCAATGAGAGCATGGCTGTAGGGATGGTATTGTCATTGTTGGTCAGTTGACCAGTCAGTCAAGACACTCATGGTTTCCGGAGGTTGCATAAAGACTTTGGTCATCCCCTGACTTTTGCGATTAATGCTGCTTAGCAAATGTTAGCATGCTAAACTTAGTTGGTGATCATGGTAAATATTACATCTGCTTAATATCAGTTTGTGCATTGTTTTTTTTTTTAGCATGTTAGCATGCTGGCATTAGCATTTAGCTCAGAGCACCGGTTAAACCAAAGTTAACCTAAAATATGTTCAGAATACAATACTTTAGAAATAGCGCTGCCACAACACAAGTGGTTTCACAGGTTAAACAAATCCCGCAGACTGAAAAACAGGCAGAAACACTTTAGACGTAGACTGTAGATGGATGGTACACAGAAAATATATACACTGAGGACTAGACAAGGCAAACAATGAGATGACAAAGGGCACATTGTTCTGATTAAACTCCTTTGCTTCCCAGCACTCTGCTCAGCTAGGGAAAGGTCATTTCTTTTCTGACTTGGTTTATCACTGACTGTAGCCTAATGCCTCTGAGGGCAGCCTTGCCAAAATGCCTCAGATTTCTGGGGGTTGGCAAACAGAGACAATTTACTGTAGGAAGAAGGGTTTCCCTGAACCAAAATCAAAAGAAAGAGGGAGCCATGTGCAGTGAGAGAAATGCAGAGGCAAACATGAACAGAAATAAATGTGAGTGTAGGCAGGGTGGGTGGGGGTGGACAAACTGACCAATGAAATGTTAAAGGCCTGGATTAGTAACCCATGAATGAACCTGTGAAACAGTGGTGGAATATGAAGATGTTCTGAATAATGGGGAGAAGAAAGGGGAGAAGAACAATGAAACAGTGAAGGCTGAGCCACACAAAAGGAAAAGATAGGGGCGGAGGGGGCAGCCTATTAAGCACAGAATCAAACAGACAGGACAATGAAGCGAGGGAGAAGAAAGTGATAAACGAGTCATTGGCAAGCTAGGTGAGTGAGCTATAGAGGACCCTGGTGGTGCTGACAGGCGGTGTCCTCCCTTCATCCCTGACACTGACACCAGTTTCAAGGGGAAGGAAAACGTCATAATATATGGCGGTGACAGCACTATGAGACACGAGACAGTGCTTACAATGAACACTTGGTTGGAAAGAGTCAATTAGATCCTGATGTTTCATATCTTGATATTTTCATACACACATGTTGGTAAATGTGGTACCCATCTTTCTGAGGGTTTCTTCTAAATGAGTAGTAAGTCATGTAGATTAGACACTAAATTGGGGTCTAACAGTATTTATATTTATGTGTTTGCTATGTGATTTTTCAGTGCAAGCTTGAAGGGAGTCTGGGTTCATTTCTGCCCCAAAGAGGGATAGGCAGGCAAAGGAAACTTCTTAAAATACAGAAATCATAAGACTTAAAAAGCCCTATAAAAAGAGACATTATTTAGCCACTCAGCTAAGATGATAGACCTCACAGGAGTGAACAACTACACAAAGTCATCAGACCTGTTTTAGATTTGTCTATTTATGTACAGTATATTATCTAAGAAGCCTGCTGTAAAAATATATTATTCACGTCAGTGCACTCTGTATTGGCTTTTTATAGACTCTAGTGACTATGTGGGAGTATTTCTGCTGTGCAGAGAATATTCAAGCCCTGCCTCTACCTGGAAAAAAGTTGTTCTTCTTTTAGCAGCTGCAAACCCCATTGACGTATTTGGCCAGCGAGGTGCTCTCACCTCGTGTTCACAATCAGAAGTGTTAGTGGGATATTATTAGCCTGAAGCAGCAGCTCTGCCCAGACCTTATGCTAGATCAACCAGCAGATGTGATTCCATCTTTGTTTTCATCCTGGCCTCTGGTGGCTGTGTATCTGTTAGCGTATTACACAGTACACAGCACACAGGACCTGTACTCCCACACACAAATCTGTAGCCATATTCTTAGTCTTGCGGGGTTTCTGCAGACTCATATCCAGGCACATATAAGCTGCATCTTGAGGATATAATTTTATTTTCAGATAGCAACATATCTCATGATGATTTTTATTTGTCTTAAATTTGTTTTGGTGAGGCTTGAAAGCTGTAACATAAAAGTAAATATGCATTGTTGGGAGATTTTGCTTGTTAAATTCCAATAAAAAATTGTGTCTCTAAAAGTAGAAGTGCTAGTGTTCCAGTGTTTGTTGGCTTGGAGAATTGTCATATTAGCGGTCTGAATCTCTAGCAATATCTATTGGTCAGATAGATTTTGATGAAAATGTACATTTTGGATATTCATGGCCCGCAACTAGCAATATCTATTGGTCAGATAGATTGTGATGAAAATGTTGTACATTTTGAATATTCATGGCCCGCAGAGGATGAATTCAAATGAGTTTGGTGATCCCCTAATCAATTGTGGTTTTGAGTGAAAAAGCCTCAACAATGCTTGGATGAATTGCCATGTTATTTACATTACTGTATGTCCTAAAGATAAATCACTGATTTTGGTTATCCTAAACCTTTTGTTTAGCGCCACCATCAGGTCACAGTTTTAGTACACTCAGTTCTACGATTTATGACCAAATACTGTCAGAAGTAATCACACCTCAGTTGTTAGTTCTAATTGACAAGCGTTAGCAAATGGATATGCTATTATATGTGTTTCATATCGACGTATTAGCATGCTGTCATTAGCTTTCGCTCAAAACACTGCTGTGTCCTAGTTCTACAGCCTCACGAAGCCGATAACAAGGCTCTTGGTCTTGTTTCTTTATTATTCTTGGCTTCTGTTGGTGCAGAACATTTTACCTTATGTAAAGTTTCTGCATGAAAATGTGACCTAGATGTTGTTTATTACTTTATTGTTGACAGATATTCACACAAATACAACAGACACAGGGACAGTATATCAGCACAAATAAGAAACTGTGCCTTCTACAATTGCACTTTAATCAAGTTCAGAGAAATCCTCATTTTGTTTGGCTGGCAGGAGTCATTCATCTCTGGTGACCAATAACAAGACACCTCTGAGGCAAGTGTTTGTTCATTGTTCTAAATTAAGCCTCTTTATTAAATTTTATAGCTTGGACACTGAAGCCTAAACGGTTGCCATCATTACCTACAATCTTGGTGTTATGTTGTTTAATTTGTGTAACCAGTACAAATTTAGTTAAACTGTCTACCTACCAAGAGCCACTTAACTTTAATTTTAACCCTGAGATTTGACATTTGTGAGAATTCCAAAATAAACTAACATTGAGATAAGTTTTTACATTAGATGATAAAGACAGAATATTATTCCTTAAAACACCTTTTATTTCCTATGATCCTGGCCAACCTACAAACCTGTGTGGTGTACAACTATGTTGTGGATATACCTGAGGCCTCATATTTAATTTGCGAGACAGTATCACACTAGAAATATTCTCTGCCTTACAACAATGATATGTTTATAGGTGGGAGGGAAATATCAGCCTCATTTCATATTTTGTCATTGGTAGTCAGGGATAGCTGACCAAGTGTTTTAGTAGTGTGCATAAGAGTGTTTTGCAGTAGCATGAAGGTGTTAAAGTTGTGTATTTTATATGAGAGCAGTTCAGCTGTGCTGCGACTGTTTCATCATATTTACTGTAAATGCTCAAACATCTCATTTATGTGTCTGAGAAATAAAACCATTTGCCATGTAAAGAAATGCACTAAACCTACACAGTGTAACAGTCACATGTTGACACTGTTTGTACTGGTATAACAATGTCGTTTTCTTCTTATCATTGTGAGGCAGTGATCAACTGACTCGCACTTTGACACACTGAAACCTAGACAATAAAAAAGGAAAAATCTAGAGATAACAGACAGAACCTTAAATTACTGGACCCCACTGAACCCAGAGCTGACCAAGCAAGTTGTTGGATGTCAGGTTTTAGTGAAAAATTACTTTGTCCTCTACTGGATCTTGCATTGCTCAAACTAAATAAATCTGCAGTTACTTGGCATTTATTTTCTGTACAAATACTTCAAGTTACCAATGAGAAAATTTAAATGAGCCAAGCTTCATGCTAATTGTTCACAATGTAATTCCTTTAGGATGAGCTTCTGCCTACATTTGGCTTTTGTTTGAGCTGAAATGATGAATTTGATAATTAGTTCATTATGTCAGTCATATTTCATACAAAACATCTGAATATTTTGTGGCTCCAGCTTCTCAAATGTGAGGATTTGCTGACTGTATGTGTCTTATATGACAGTAAACTTAGGGTTTTGGACTTTTGGTTCGATAAAACCAGCACATCTAAGACATTGCTATGGACTATGAGCAATTGTGAATAGATGTATTTTCCCACTGTTGTTTTTTTTAATATCTTATGAACCAAACAAATCAAACAAAAATAAACAGTAGCTGCAACCCTAATTTATTCCCTTTATTGGAAATTCTATGATAAAGAAAAAAGGAAGAACTGGACAAAGAGAGGCACAACTTTGGAAGCTTCTTGGATCAAATTAGGGCTGCACTTGCTGTTACCTTCTTTATTTAGTATTCATTTGATCTGCAAAATGAGGGGGGAAAGTAGTGCAAGTGCATGAGAGTCCAAAGAGGTATCTTAAAATAACTTTTTTGTTCAGTGAACACTCATAAAAGGTAAAAACTGGATATAGATATTTAATTTAAAATGTTATAAATCTGAAAAAAGAAGCATATTCTCACATTTCAAACAGAACCAGGAAATGTCTGGTTCTGTTTTTATGGTTGATAAACAGTGTAAATATTAGACTTGTTCCAAGCGAATTCTTTAGTGATTGATGAGCTCAAATGAGCTACCAGGATGCCAGATATACTTTATGTACATATTGTTACATAGATGTATAACTGTCCCTATTATGTGTAGCTGTTGATAAATTTGTGTTTCTGCCTGAACTCAGGATCGCTGTGTCACAGCTATGTCAATTACCATGCAAATCCAAAATATTCTTGAAAACATTCAATCTGTGCTAAACTCCAGGCTGGAGCATCAAACACACAAAACAGATTATATGTAATAATAATAGCAGTGCCCAGACTGACACACTCAGTAATTATTCTGCAGACATGGAAGCTATTTTACTTCAAATGAATCTTGGTGCTGCAGTTAAGAGAGTCACATCTATCAAGAGCTTTTCACTAAGGAAGGAGCATGTTTAGATCAGTTGCTGCTTCAGTCCTGGAACAAAGCATGTTATGGATGGCAGAGGCTTATCGAGAGGGAAAGGTGTACACAAGTGGTAGCTGCAGGCTGACAAAGCTGTGTACTTGAGGGTAGTGAAGACACTGCAGCAGATTTCACCCCAATTTAAATCTATCTGAAATGAGCCTTGTGGTGACAGTATGATTGTTTATGTGCAACTGCAGGTAATGGTTATTTCTTCCTTTATTGATTAATCCATTTTTTGAAGTAATCAGTCTATAAAATCTCAATAATACTAATTTGACAGTGCTTTGAACTAACACTATCATGACAACATGTTCACAATTAAAAGGTGTAATATTCACCATGGTCCCCAGCTAAGTTTATGTTGGCATGCTAACATTTCCAAATTAATACTAAACACGAGTACAGGTTCATGGGAATATCATTAGTTTTTCAGGTATTTGGCCATAACCCCAAGTTCCAGACAAATTGAATTTTGACCTACTACAATAAAAAAAAAAAAGTCATAAATACAATAAAAGTCAAAAGATCACCAAAGTCAGCAGCATCCTCTGGGGATGTTGTTCAGAATATGACAATACATCCAATAGTTGTTGAAGTATATCAGCCTGGACCAAAATGTTAATGTCATTTAAATTGTACTATCTTTGCAAACTGTACTATCACCTTCATTTTGTGGTTTTAAGGTATGTGGCATTTGGGAAATGTACATTTTTGTAAGGAGACTTTTCTGTGCTGACACTTTTATTTTGTGTGTCACAGAGGTACAGTATCTTTACTACAGCTGCACAAAGTGTGCCCCACTTACCTGTTTGTCCTTTGTGTCCCCATTTTCCAAAAGCCTATAGGCAAAGGAAGAATAATGAGAAGGGAGGAAATGGGTGGGAGGGCAGGAAAAGAGCAGCGCTGTACAGAAAGATGGAGAGATATACTGTTTACTGTACAGTATGAGGCTCTGGACTGTTACCTTCTATAATGCAGCTGTTTATCTGTTTAACATCAGAAACTTCCCCTTGCGTCTTTGCGTCTTGCCTGTCCTCATTTTTACATAAATGGCTCACCAAATCTCTTGCTGCTTGTCAAAGTAATTCAGTGCAGAGTGGGGTTGTTGTCCGCCAACACTCCAGCACTCTGGCTCTCTCATTCACTGTCAATCGTGTCTTTGCTGTCTAATTTACTGTAAGTCTGTACTCATTCACCCCATTTTATGAGCCTCAAATTTCTTCCCTGCGATGTATCGATCAGAGGCAGTGCCACTTATTTCCCCCTGTCATTCTCTTCTCCTGGCCCTTTGGTGACCTACATTCCCTCCTGTGTGCTCATGAATTAGCTGAAGCAGGTCTACGCACTCCCCAGGAGGGTGGGAGATTGAAAAAGCTCATTATAGGACACATCAATAAGGTCAGATTAATCATCCATTATTATGTGATCTATGACTCTCTGTGTGTGTGTGTGTGTGTGTGTGTGTGTGTGTGACAGCACTTTATGGTAATCTCTGTTTTCTTTAACAAACTCCCTTGTGTTTAATATAGATTTTTTTAAAGTCTGAAAATAAGTTTTTCTTGAACATGTACTTATTTTGCTGATTGCTGATTCCATTCATTATTTGGCCACATTAATAGTCACACCTGTACAATTGTATGCAATTTAGTGCAACACTTCCACCTTAACATCTGTGTTTATGAAGTGCAAAATGGTTGTTTTTGTTAAAATTGTCATAAATGTATAAATGCAATGATATGTTTATTATTGAGGTCATAGTTAAAGGGTGTTGTAGTGGACAACATTATATTTACAGGTATTTATCTATGGTCTTTGGGGTTGGTGTTAGGTTCCCAGCATGCAGCTGTACTAGGCAGAAGTATTTATCCACCAAGTTGGAGGTAATGTTTTTACCAGCTTTTGTGGGTTTGTTTGTTTTGGTGGTTTGTTCACAGCATAACTCAAAAAGTAATTAATGGCTTTGGATGAAATTGTTTGGAGAGGTAGGGTATGGGTATAGAACGTTTATTTAGCCATTTGTGGCATTTTAGTAATCACCCATGTCTAGTGTTTTTATTGAATAGCTTTCTAATTGAATAACTAATGATATCAATGTGATTACAAATGCTAAGGATTGGTTTTCATGGTTAAGGAATCATATTATGAGGATCAAACTATCATGGGTATATTGCTTTTAGGTGTAATGGCATTATGGAAAATCCGAGCTGCTGCCTTGGTGGAGGTTTGCATTCTCTGAGTGCTGCCTAGTTATATTTATTTTATTTTATGGTACCCTATAGTTGGCAGAATACCCTCTAGGACAGTGGTTCTAAACCTGGATGTCAGTTCCAAGATTAGTCTTAGCTTTTTAAAAATTTCTCAAGTCTCTAAAATCCTTCAAATTAAAGTTTGAGAAGGAAAATGCATACAACGGTGATTCTTACCTTCACGTAAACTGCAAATAGTCAGGTTGAAGAAACGAGTTGCATCCATTATTTGATGGACAGGAAGTTACTCAGCAATTTTGACAAATGCTTTAACTTTTGTGTCATTCATTGAGCAAAAGTTTCTGGATCAAGCTTTGCTGTTTTGGGCTGCTGGTCTGACAAAACAATCCGACACCGTGTGCTCTGGAAACGTGCATGATTTATCACCATTTTTAATTATCACTTATTAGCTTTTATCACACTTTAATCAATTTAGTTTTTTTTTATAAATGAGGAAAATAATCAGCTAATTATTCAAAGACTAAAATAATTGTCATAATGGAATTGTGACTAACTGTAATGCCAACCAGAAAATGGAAAAGCAACAACAAACTGTGGTTTATTAGTTACAGTTGAATATCAAAAACAATATTTACCAAAGAACAAATACAGACAAGTAACTGATGTCAGAGTACAGGCTTAGTGGTAAATGTCATTCATCATCTGAATCATTGCAGTGAATGATAACTGAGGGCACAAGTGGTCGTTTTCCCATACGGGTCATCTAAGGCTGTGTTGCATTAAGTTCATGGCACAGATCCACACATTATATAAGCACATCATCCATTGCCATGTCCCATTTAATAAATTAGTGAAGCATTCATCCTGCCAGACAAGATCAATTCCTTGTGCTTGGATTTTGGAAACTACCCAAACACCATTACCTTATTGGTAAACAGCAAATGTTTTTCCTGTCTGTGCTTTGTTAACACATGCTGCATCCAGGCTACGTTTAGCAAGACACCACATGGGATCTCCATAGTGTTCACCGCAGGGTTTCTTCTACCTTCTATACATGTACCACTGCAGGTATAGTAGCACCAGTATTAGTGAAAATCACAGCTTCATACATGGAGGCTCACAGGGGCTATATTAAGTGGGAGGAAAATAAAACCATAAAAAGTTGCATTGATAAGCCAACCAGGTATACTGATAGTGACATGTTTGTCAGTAAGTAACAAGTAACTTGCAGTACAGAAATGTTTACATTACAGTAGTTTAAAATTTGTGCTGTCATACTGTTTGTCACAGAGCACTGGTACATCTACTTTTCAACTGCAAAATGTCCTGCTCAGCCTTTTAGCTATGTTTGTTACACATTTACATTAAAATATTAATATTAGCCAATGTATTCTTGTCTGATTTTTAAACTCAAATATATTTACAGGTATCAACATCAAAAATCCAGTATTGTCAAGGCTCTGGTAATGCTGTGATTAGAGCTGAAACAGTACGTTGATCAACAGAAAACTAATAGTGAATATTTTGACAACTGCTGATGTTGTTTAAATTATTTTTCGATTGATGGTTGTACAGTCAGGATGTGTTGTTTTTCCTTTTCTTACATTAAAGTAAACTGGATATCTTTTGGTTATGGACAAAAAAAAAGTAGAATTTGAGGATGGTAATATCCATTTTTCACTTCTTTTAGACATTCTAGAGACCCAAAATAAATAGTGCAGGTGTAGATATAGAAGTGGTGCAGTGTCAGACAGAGAGGCATGTTAATCAAGACTATACAATTAGATTCATTGTGCATTGCATTGCATTTCTGGAATGATTGTCCAACTGTTGTGACTTGTGCATAAAATCATCTAGAGCTTTGATCGTATACTTTCTTGGTCTAAATAGTAAATATGTAATTATACACTTGTTTGACTATAATATACTGTACATGTAGGTATGGAAAAAACTCAGATCATCTTAATGGCAAGCTACTGTACAAAACTTTGCAGTTTGGAAGGAAGAAAAAAGCTAAAACACGTCTTGACAAGCCAAATAATGTGTGTTACAACATGTTCCTGTGAAACTGCCCTGCTGCTGCTGTGCATAAATTGGACTGGGACAAGTGGAACCTCAGAGTTCAGCCAACAGATGCGCTCTGTCTGCTGCTCAGTCTGTCTGATGGATTCAAACTAGAAAATAGATGGGGAGAGTGTCTGAATTGTACTAACAGCCATAGTCATGGCTGCTTGTTTTACTCTCTTTTGGTTTTTAGTGTTGTTTTGCATGTGGTGGTACATAGCTCGAGTGAACAAGATACTAAAGGATAGGTTCACATTTTTCAAGTCTGTCTTAATACAGTACAATGCGCACATCTTATACATGTTGAAAGAGTAAATTGTTGTTGTAATTAGCATAACAATGAAACAGTTGAGTGAGACACAAAGGGGATTTTGTACTGAACACTATACCTTTGGAAGACTTGATTTGTCAGTCTCAGGTTGCTAAAACAATACAATACCTCTTTCAACTTGCATACAAGCATAAGAACTGTATTATGACGAGTATTTAAGATTAAGAAAATCTGAGTTTATCCTTTAAAATAGCCTTGATACATGTTTCGACAGATACTGGCAGGCCAACCAAGCAACAACCTCCGACGCTAAGGGGTGAATATTTATTTAATAACTTCCCGTTTAATTCTATTGAGATTAAAAATTATGCATAATTAAGGGCATGGCCGCTTTGAATGACAGGCAGGAGGGTCTAGGAGGAATAGGACTTGTAACTGAGTAAATGTTATACTAAATGCCTGTATCTTTATTTATATATATATATATATATACACAAAGGGACCATTGATTTGTTGCATCAGCCACAAAGTTAACGAGGCCTGGTTATAGAGGGCAAAATCGTAATCACAGTCACTGACAGGTTCAGGGGTAGGCAACAGGTTTTGAGTCATGCGGGACAGACTGGAGGGTAAAATACGGCAAAGACGGTTGGGTTAAACTGCGATGACCTGTCCAGCGTTCATTACATGAGTCTTCATTTAATGGACTGTTTGGAAGGGACTTCCTGGTTTGATGGCACATCCTGGGTACTATCAGAAAGGGCAGGGGGCTGAAGGCGGCTGCTGGTGGGTGAGGTAATGTGGTGTAAAGGTCTCCCTTCCAACTCTTCATCCTGAGAATCAGCAACAAGTTTATGCATCAGTGAAGATGAACCTTGGATTTCATTGGAATGAAATTCTACACAGTTAATAAAATTGTAAAGAGCAAGTGATTACAAATGCATATGAAAGACACTTTCTATCAAAAGATGTCCTCTATTTTTTCTTGATAATTTCATTAAAGCCCCATGTAAATCTCTGCTGGATAGTCTCAATTTGAAAGGTTTATCATCTATTCATCCTTTTATTGTCCTTACAACAGTCAGTTCATTGGCCACATATGCAGTATACTGTGCAGTTTAAAAAGGAATTTCTCCAGACGCTGCTTTAATGGCCTTGGCAAGATGCCTCCAAATCAGTTTTCATTAATTACAGTATCTCTTTACTCCACTTTGTGTCTGAAATACTAGAAATGTGTACAGTTTAACCAGCAGATTGATTAAGAAGAAAACTAGTTTGGGGAAAAAAGGGAGTAATGCACAGTTTTACTGTGAGGGTCAAAGTGGTGTATACCATACAGATTGTAAAGCCCACTGAAGCCAATTTATGAATTGTGATATTGGGCTATACAAATAAAAGCTGACCTGACTTTGAGTAAGGCTAAGGAATGCTCTTTCCAGGTACTTTCGAAACACAAAATCTGAAATTACAATCCACAAAACTCTGGGAATCTGAAATTATTTCTGTTGGTTTGTGTCAACTTTTTGGCATGTTTGAGCTTTATAGATTTTATCCTATTTTGTATCTAACCGTTCCTTTGTTACACAGACTACGCAACTGTACTTGATAGTGAATCCAGTTATAGTAGACTTGATTAAAATCTCCTCTTTTTGTGAAGAAAATCTAAACAACTTTATTTAGAAAAAAGTGATTGTGCCACTGCTAAGGAAAACATTCACAATTTATCCCCATATGTTTGTTTTAGATATGACAGAAGTGCAATGAAACACTTATTCTACAGTGTCAAACCTTACCGTGTCAGCTGTCTCCTCCCCTTCAGTGTGCTCTCCATAGCGATTGTATAGCTCCATGTCAGACAGGGCACTCTCCATTGCCTCCTCTTCATAGTCAGTGTGGTAGTCTGACCCATCTAACGAAGGAAAAGAGTGGAAGACAGGAAGTAAAGATGACATGTTGTGGGAGAAGAAGTTGGAATATGTAGTGTACAAGAGGTGAGAAATGACAGTGGATGTTACAGGTGAATGAGTCAGAAAAGCAAAAATGTGCAAAATTGTCTGACAAGTGATGGATAACAGAACAGAATGAAGCTGACAAATTAAGCTGCACCTGGTTTCTATATATAATTTAAATATGTACATTATTTCTGATTGCAAAAGCTTAATTTGAAATACTACATTTGCACAGGCACTAGTTTCAATTAGTACTTTTTCCTCAGTAATAACAGTAAGGTCTAGACCTTACTACGTAAAGTGCCTTGAGATGATTTTTGTTTTGATTTGGCGCTATACAAATAAAACTGAATTGAATTAATGTATGTTCACTTTTTCCCTTCGGCATGTTACAAGATGCTCATGTGCTACACACATAATTGATATATTAAAATTTCTTGTGCAGAGGGGACCCAGCAATCCTCCTTCCTCCCAGTGAAACAGATTAATGTGGCAACAGAGTATGACAGGGACCCATCTGAAAATAAAACTGAGCGTGCACGGAAAAGCACACATCGGAGGATAAACAAAGAGCAAGCCTTCTCTCAGACACTGTGTACAGGTCTGAAGAAAGTGTGGCTGAGTGCTGCGGTGTGTCTGTAGTTTTACCATCCACCAGAGCAGGTTTGACAGGCTCGATGCGGGACACAATTTCTGCCAGGTCGGTGAAGGAAGCATTTGGACATGTCACCACCTGAAAGGCACGCACACATATAAACAAAATACAAAAAGTTCAAATGCTTAAAAATAAACTAAGCCAGCGGTGAGAGGAACATTGACATCATTCTATTTTAATTCACTGGTATAACTAGCCAATTGTGGTCTAGCTGCACCAACTGCCAGGTGTCAACATCTCATCAGCTAAAACATTATAATGCATTCTTCCTTTATACACTGATTAAAAACATAACAACCAGCTGTTTCACTGTGGGGACTGCTGAAAAAAAACTATTTTTTTTATGCCAAAGATGGAGAAAATTTCCACACCCCATTCACTAAATCTGATTTATATCTGATCTATGCAACCACTGTCAGAACGGTCAAATCAGAATTCATGTTTTTTTTTTTTTAAGTCCCCCACTTCTGCAAATGCACTAATTAAAAATGAAGATAAGGGAGAGCGATAACAGTGGTGGTGGTCAGTGGAGAGACTACTCTATTCGTAAGTAATTAGTTTTGATGCCTAACTTGCTTGTTTTGGCTGTTCATTTCATTTGGTCACAGGTGATTGTCATATGGAAAAACTGGTTTACAAAGTTTTCATCAGAATCTACACTCATGACAAGCCCACAAGAAAAATAAGACTTTGTTGTTGCTCTGCACTGACCAATCCTTATTGGCTTTCTTGTTATATTATATACAGAATTCCCACATGTTTTCCTGTCTTTCATCCTTACATTGTTCTTGCATTGTGTTTTGTGGAACTCCTGGTGTCTGTCTTTCAGCATGTTCTCCACCACTCCACTGCGACTCCACACATCAAACACAGTCTTGCCGTGCTGGTATCCCACCTCCTACATCACACAGACACACACAAACTCTCACATATCAAAAAGGGTTTAACGGGTTTCTCTACTGATGATCAAGCAAAATCATTAAGCAATAAACCAGACAATGTTAATTCATTCAGAATACTTTGTGCAAGTTTGTCTGATATTTCTTTAGAAATCAACATTTTTATAATGCATAGTACAACATGAACAGTAGTACAACAAAGACTTAAGAAACAAACAGCCTGCTGCTGAGGAGAAAAGAAGAAAGCAGAATCATAAGAGTACACACCATTTTTTCCAACTTACAGCAATCTCATCAAACTTGCCAAACTCCAGAGTACGGTATCTGTCAATTGGAGGCCTGATGTACTCGCAGTAGTCACTGTTCCTCACAGACTCCAGCTGCCTCACACAGCACACATAGGCCAGCCGAGTCTGAATTTCTGCCATGTTCAACACCTAAGACCACCAGCATAGAAAAGAACATGTATCACTGAAAAACACCATGAAACATGTCCTCATTGGTATTCACCGTATGTTGCACAGTCTGTTGTGTCTGTATTTTTAATCAGTCTATTACCTTTACTTTCTCAGCTAGGGGGTTGAGGCGTTTCCATAGCAGCCACCAGCCTGAGAGCGAGTCGCCATAATTAGTGAGGTTGGTTTCATCCCGACTGCCCACGTCAATAGCTATCACCACTTTGGCCCCCATGGAACGTGCCACATCAGCTGGGAGATGAGGAGACAGAAACAAAGGTGGGCAAGGGGAAGAACAGATATTTGTGGGGAAAAAAAAACAACCAAACAATCAAAGATGGTAAAAGTGTTAAATGACATGAATGAACTTAGCTGAGAGAACAGACACAAGTTACTTGGAAAAAGAGAAGGTACAAAATAATAAAACTGGAAAAAACTAAGTATAGCAAACCAGGCAGGTTGTTGATGTAGCCCCCATCCATCAGTAGGTGTCCATCTTTGGGGTCACAGAGAGGAGGCATGTACCCAGACAGAGACATGCTGGCACGAGCATAGCGCCACAGAGAACCTCAAATAGCAAACAGGAAATTTACATTTTATGCCTATTAAGCACTATGCACTTAACTAAAAGCAACCAACCTGAAGTGACAGATAATAATCTCATGAATGAGGCTAATGCAGGGTCAGTTCACCAATGAGAACAACTTGGGCAGTTATCTCAAATAGAAACAGAAACTGCAGCGGTAAGGTCCAAAAACCCTTCACTCTGGGTGAACTGAGCCTTTAAGGTTTAAGTTTTTACAAAAAGGACAATACTGTACCTACCATCAGTGTGTACTCTCATGGCTGAGGCAGTGATGTCAGTTGTGATATTGAAATATGGGATCCAGAGGTCCTGCATGCACAATAAGTTAAAACAAAACAGATAAGATACTCCCAAGTTCACGGGATAAATTTGCTTATACTGCACCACCACCAGAATTTTCTGCATCTTAACTGGCTGAAACTAATTCAGTGCCATCTCTGTACTATTGCAGGGATTTTGGTGACCTAATCTCACCCACCTCAATTTGCTTACTCTTGAAGACATTGCTGATGCTGGAGTTGAAGGCAGCGCCGGAGAACATGGAGGTGGCTGGGTACGTCAAATCAAAAACCTTCTTAAACACTGATGTCATACCCTACAGCAAAAGCAGGAGACAAAGGTTAAGGGATGTGCCATTTCCTCAAGTACTAAGGAGGATGAATTCTTCAAAATTAAAGTTTAAGTTGATGTTTTAAAAAAAGTTGGATACTGATTTGTTTGTGTGGATGCTGTGTAAGTTTTTAAATCATCATTCCTTCCTTGCTGTATGTATACATGATTTTCGTAATAATATGTAAATAATAAAAAAAAAAAAACAACATATATTCATTCCCCCATTAAACAAATGATTATATCAACAAATCTAACTGTCCTTTCATCACTTTATTCATCATCTGTTAATTGACAGTGGTTCTTTAACATCTTTACCGAAACCCATGCAGCTGCTTTTGCAGGAGGTGTTTAGAACCAAGGACAGAGCCAGAAGAGGAGGGGCTAAACACTGGAGAAAGACAAATTGCCTTAAATTGGCTATCGTGGTTGGTCACAGTATTAAACACACGAGAATGAATTTCATATCTCAACTAAAGTTCTGTTCATGAGTATAATATAAAAACCATCCAGAGCTTTACGTACAACACTGACTCATTACTCTTCATGGTTAATCAGCACACCATGGTTAGTTACATAGCAGAATTGAACACCATCAGAATTAAATCAGTTGCTGTTAGCAAGAGTCACAGTCACAAGGACAGACTCAGCCTGTGAAGCATCCGAATCCAGGACATTGAAACTACTTAATATTTCTCTCTCCAAGAGAAACTGGGGCAATTGGAGGAGGACCTGTTGAAGTCAGCTCTTCTTCTCAAAACAGACTACTGTTTATTTACTATCTAGAAAATGATCCCACTTAAATTTGTCACAATTTTATGAACAAATTCTAGAGAAAATAAAAACCCTCCATTTGTAGCATCTGTCCAAGCTCCACAAGGAGCTGATTGATATGTACTGTGACATCCTGAAGATGCTTGATCAAGGTCATAAACAGTCAAAGTTTTGCTATAAGCAAATATAATACAGCAGTTACAAATTGTGGGGTGTCCTGGTGGCCTAAGAACTAATAATGCTGACCTTGCAATCAGAACGTCCTCAGTTCAAATCTGTGCTGGAAGCATATTTCTTTTCCATATTTCTACACTAATTTCCTGTCACAACTATAATGTGTCCTAACTAATAAAGGAGACCCCCCCCCCAAAAAAAATACTGAGTTATATGAGTATGGAGAAATGAGCTGAATGATAAGTGACACACAATTTGTGATGCAACTCAAACCATCATTGGCTCTTAATAATTAGGTTATTACAAGGTTTATTACAAAAGTCTTATGTTGTTTTTATTACTTTGACTCACCATTGCCCATTCTCTGGCCCTTATCCTCATGTGGCTGTGGCTACGGTCCTCAGCATATAGTGCCCCCATCAGGGAACCTATAGAAGTACCGCCAATGAGGTCCACTGGGATGCCGGCCTCGCAGAGAGCCCGCATTATCCCCACCTGGGAACAACCCCTGGACAGGAGGGCAGACAAATAAATATATAAAGTTTTCATGTCCTAGATAACAATATATTATGATATGAACTTAAAAAGGAAGGCTGACTGTGAAAAGTAACAGTGGGGTGAATGTTACCTGGCCCCTCCTCCTCCCAGGACAAGGGCAATGGCATTGCCCGTGAGGACTCGTGCCAAGCGGGAGAAATCAGAATGGCGGTCTGCTGGCTTCTCAAACACACGTTGGTATAGCTCCAGCTGGAAAAACAAGGGAAAAGACTATAATAAAAGTAATGAGGAGTGAGACGGATAGGAACTTGATATGCTGTATGGTAAACTATGTAGGTGCCATAGAGACCATATGTGGATAAGAAAGAAAAGACCATGACAAGAACTAAATGAGAGGCTAAGAGGGTAATAGCCAGAAGGGAACAAAGTGTTTTGATCTGAAGATGAAATATTAGAGAGGGAGAGAGACACACATACTGGCCATATTTTCCATTCTTACCAGTTTGGGCAGACTCCTCTTAGAGAAAACCCTTCGGGGACAGGAGAGATGGAGGTGTCTGGAGATCCAGCTTCGCATGTTGAGCCAGTCCGCAGTTCCTTTGGGTGGGGGACCATCTTCTCTGTGCAACAGCACCAGCTGCTTTTGAGCACGCACTGCACTTCCTTCCAACATACGCTCCAGCTAGAGCGAAGGCATCAAGCACAAATGTTAGAGAACATTTTATTCTCATTTTCTTCAGAATAGCTTCTGTGCACCGCCTGCCAGATGGAACGATGAAAAGTTTGATGACTGGCCCAGGAAAATACTACAAACTTGTGACTACTACAGACTACACAAGGTAAGGATACTATCAGTATCTCTACAGGTATGTGACTGCAATTTTGTGCTCATGTTTGGGAATAGTTACAGATGTGTTTTCAGGGATAAAAATAAAGGATTAATTCCAGGTGGACTTTCATTTTGACATTCACCATCTGAACAGCTACACTCAGGGCGCTGCTAGAGATTTTGGGCCACATGAAAGAATATAATTCTGGGGCCATCAACACTCACTGTAACTAATGACGTAGTTTATACAGAAGCATCATGCATTCATATAGTTTCACACTGCCATTGCCATAACAAGTTTAAGTCATTTATAATAATTTATTTGCAATTTGGATTAATTCTACAGAGAAGCCTATTTATTAGTTCTCAATTTTAAATCTATAATTGTTCTGGAGATAAGAGACAAAGCCTAAAAGGTCCTGCGTACTATCAGTCTGTTGTCTCTACATCAGTGAAAAGCTTTACAACGGCACATTTTAAACAAGATTGTTAATTAAATAATGGGCTTTCACTTAACTGTGTAGATTTTACACCCAGTAGATTCCAAAAACAAACTTTTAACTGGTGATGTCTTTAGTTTTACTGATGTAACTGTGTCTTGCCAACCTGTCTTTAGGGCTCACAATAAGTACAGGAAAGATACCAACAGAACCACATACGGCCATTTCCTCTAACATGCTCACCTCCAGTTGTAGAACCGTTTTCTTGCTGTCCCTACATGGATGACATCAAGCTGTATGCCAGGAGTGAACGAGACATCGACTCACTGATCCACACCACTAGGATCTACAGCCAGGACATTGGAACGTTATTCGGACTGGATAAGTGTGGCCGAATGGTAACGAGGAGAGGGAAGCTAGTCAGAACTGAGGAGATTGTACTACCAGAAGGCAACATAGCAGATGTGGAGGACAGCTACAAGTACCTTGGGATCCCGCAGGCAAATGAGAACCATGAAGAGGCCGCAAGGAAAGCAGCAACCACCAAGTACCTGCAGAGAGTAAGGCAAGTCCTGAGAAGTCAGCTGAATGGAAAGAACCAAGTCCGGGCGAATAACACCTACGCCCTGCCGGTCATCAGGTACCCTGCTGGCATAATAAGCTGGCCAAAGGAGGAGATAGAGGCCACTGACATCAAGACAAGGAAGCTCCTTACAATGCACGGCAGGTTTCACCCCAAGTCCAGCATCCTGAGACTGTACACTAAGCAGAAGGAGGCCATGGCTTAGTGAGCGTCAGAGCCACTATCCAGGATGAAATAACAAAGATCCATGAATACGTCAGGAAGATGACCCCGAGTGATGACGTGCTTAGTGAATACCTCAGGCAGCAGAAACCAGAGGAACAAGGGAAGGAAGAGCAGGAACCCTCATGGAAGGACAAACCTCTTCACGGTATGTACCACCATCAAATAGAAGAAGTGGCTGATATCGAAAAATCCTACCAGTGGCTGGATAAAGCTGGACTGAAAGACAGCACAGAGGCACTAATCCTGGCAGCACAGGAACAGACTTTAAGTACAATGGGGAATTTTTGTATATATTACATTTTGGGTAGCACACCAAAGCAACAGAAGCAAAATTAGGCAGGTATTTGAGAAGTGATTTTTTAAATTACATTTTCATTTAATTCAGTCACATTTCAACACTGCTGAATGAGCAGTCTGAGGAGAATGTCAGATGTGCCACCCAGTCAATAGGCCATCTGCTAAAGGTGCCATGTATGTGCAAGGTGAGAGGGTGTCTGTGTGTGTGTGTGTCCTGGAAGATAAAAATCAATGCCAAGCTATGACTCATTCTGTGGCTGAGTAAATATTGATCCATCTTCCCAATTCTCCCACAGTCTTCTGTTAAACAATGATACAATCCTTTGCCCATTTTTCCCCTGTGAAAGCAATTACCCGCACCTGGACGTGCACTTCCTTGTTAACTTCCCTGCCTCATTTTCACACGTTCCATGCTCAATTCTCCTGTATGCCCAAGGGTCAAATACAAGCCACAAAGGCTGTATGGCTATCAAATTGTTTAAACTCCTGGGTATAATCATGATTCAAGAGCAAAACATTATCAAATCAGACAGATCTACTCTACCAAGATCTTTGCATGATAGCATGCTTGCAGAGTGCAGACTGAACAAAAGCTTCATAAAAAACCGGTGTGATGATTTACCCACAAAAGCTATTTTAAGAATAACTCTAGTGAAATTCATAAACTTCAAATAGTTAACAAATCCCATGAAAAGATCAAAACCAATACTGAATTGGTCCTCACAATTATTGTCTGTGTATCTAAAGCCTGTATCTTATTTCTCTCTTCCAAAGACCTTCATTATCATCTACATTAAAAACACATTAGTGAGTCACACTGTTGCACATGTTCCCTCACTGCAACAAACATGGGTATTTTAGGTCAGTGTCACATACACAATCCTGCTGCAGTAAATAATCAGTAGCTTAACCAAATAGTCACTAACAAATACACCATTAATTTCTGTCTGCATAATGTTGGTTTTAGGTAATAATACTGAATTAAAATGCACAAAACAAGGTTCAAACACCCACATCCCTGAGATGTTTCCTTTTATTATGTTCAAACTGTCACAAATCAGCACAGGGGGAAAACACCACCTTTTTTGTCTTTGGATGAGTTTGGTTTTCTTTACTTTACCTAATGAAATTGACTTACCAAGCCTCCAGACAGGCAGTAGAAGTCAAAGAATTGATTACTGCATTGTTAGTTTGGCTTTTCATGGGATTTGATCACAACAAAAATCACCAAACATCACCAGCTCCACCCTTTCAGTAATTTTGTTTTTAAATTATAAAAAAAAAACACAAATGCTGAAAATTCAACAGTTTTATGTTCTCAAAATCTGAGGATTTGTCATTTTTCTCTGTTCTGTACAATTGCAAGCCAAGTAAAAAAACATCTTTGGTTTGCTAATGGTTCGATACAACAAACTATTTGAAATGTTGGCCTTTGGATAATGTTCACCATTTTACAGAACAAATACATAATCCTTTCATTTTCAAAACTAACTGAGATATTTATTTGAAAATAATCATTAGTTGCAGCTGCAAATCAATCAAGCAAATGCTGGACTTCTATAGCTAATCGCCGCCTTTGCTTTTAATACACTTCTAACCTACCCCTATAACCTCACCTCTCCAACAACAGGCTCCTGCTCCCCTACAGCCACAATGATGATGCAGTCAGCCTGACGGATGCACCGCTGTGTCCATGGGGTCAGCGTGTAGTCTGTCTGGTAAAGCACTATCCGATGGATGTCTTCCTGTTGGCCTAGCCAGCTTGACAGACGGTACTCATGGACACTGAAAAGTAAAGGAGTCCATTAAAGACAGAAAGCACTGCCTAGCAGCACTCAGTAAATCAATTCTGCTGTTGTGCCAATAAAGCAAACTTAAACTGAATTTAATGAGAGAGGTAGAAAGAAAGAATGCTGTTGGACAGATTACATGTTGAGATAGTTGTTCAAGACTGTTGCTTATATAACTTATTTAACAGGTGTTGAAGACACCTTATGTCACAAAATATACCTGTCTAGTGCTGCAGCTCCAAGTCGTTGTTTGATAATATCACTTGTCAGCACAAGAGTTGGACCTGTATGTGAAAGCACACTGCAGTTACAGCCAGTGGGCCTGGTTGAAGCACTGGGCTAATCTTGTGACCTCTCTTAAGGTGTAGCTGCTTTTACATACAGTATCAAGAGGAATACAATTTGGCAGTTTATTATAGGTAGTTTCTGTTCCAGAAATACCTTTCTGTCAGTCATCACACATACAGCACTTTGAGAAATCTAAATATTAAAATAAAGTAAACAAGAGAGCTACACTGAGACTACAAATAGTTTGAACTGCATTTTCCAAGCCCTGAAACACACAAACACACCAGGTTTGTTACACCTCTTACAGCTAGTCCCTGAAGACTCAAATGCACATTGTAATGAAAAACTAATTCTAAGATTCTTCTACTACTGGGGGGAGCCAGAGGGGATATGCTGTAATACCCATAATACAAAATGACTACACAAATTTTAAGACCTACAGTTATTTTTTCTTTTACCTATTGCAATAAGAGCATGCTGCAGTTCCAGAGTAAAGGCAGTGAGGGGTACCTCCTCTGACACAGGCAGGACTGTCACAGTGGAGAGGTTGGAGACTGGGTTCCCTGCATCCCACTTGCTGCCGGGAGTGTGGAGCGCCAAACTCCGAGCTGGGGTCAGAAGTACATATTAGTACATTTTCACCTTACACAGAAAGCTGTGTTAAACAGCAAAGCTAGTGGGACAACCCTAAGCTACCCTAAGTTAGAATGAGATACAGCACGCACAGAATGGATTGCAACAGGATACTGCAAGTCAAAACCAAATATTATAGACAACACTGCACAGGTAGACACACACACACCTGTCAGAGGACCATTGACTTGCTGCAGGATCTTCTGTCCTAGTAAATGGATCAACCTGGTGACAACCTGAAAAGCACAGACATGTTAGAAACAGCTCTGTTACTTATCAGGCAGACAGATGCAGTTTCATCATCATGGGTACTGCAGTGCTTTCTTTAAATTGTAATTCATATTAAGTACTTTCATTTTAAATTCAACATATTGATAAAAGTAAATGTAAATAATTTAGGGAATCCAAATTACTATCCAATTTCCTTGTTAGAGGTTAGTGTCAATCAAGTTTATTCATTCTCTAAGGTGACCTTCAGGAAATCACTACACACACTTGTCCTATTCACAATAAATCAACTGTTCTCACATATGCTAAATTTAACATGAAGTTCATTCTACCTGTGGGAACCTCCTCTTGATGGACCTGAGAGCTCCTTCTGGTAGCTTAGCCAGCTCAGAGTCTCGAACAGCGTGCACCGTGGTCGCTCTGTTCTGATGTGTGAGAGCCTCTACCTGAAGAATGAAGGACACAAGCTGTTTGTTTGGTCAAAAAGCAAAAAAGTTGACTTAAAGTAAGAATGAACCTCAATTGTTCCTAAGCATTACAAATCATAACATAATGTAGTACCAAACAGTTATAATTGTTACTTAAAAGATAAATAATTTTTAGAATATTCCACTTGCATAAAAAAAAAATGTTTGTACAATGGCAGGGAAAAGTAGGTGAACCCTGTGGAATCACCTAATTTTCTGCATTATTTAGTAATAGGATGTGATCTGATCTTCATCCAAGTTACAAATATAAATAACTCCCTGGGTTAAGCCCACACAATATTTTTCCAATAGCACTGTAAAGTGTCAGGGCGCTGTTAAACAAACATGTGGTGTGCTGATGTTTTGCAGACAGTCCACATATCTTTTTCCAACCTATGCTGTGAATGTTTCAATGAAGTACTCAATATGGACAAGAACATAATTTGTGATATTAGTTAAAGTAGGTTGTTTAATCATAATTGTATCTTAGATGAAGCTCTAACCATATTTTAAAACAATTTTATACATGTAGATCATTCCAAGAGCTTCATTTATTTTGTAATATGCAAGTTTAAAATCAACTTTCATTTTTAATTACTCTGTTGATCCTTGTACTATTCACTTCATTTCAAGTAAAAAAAAAAAAAAAAAAAAGAAGTTATAAACAAGGTCTCTCCCTCTCGTCATCCAGAGTTGATGTCAACACAGCAGAAGGTTAGCCAGTTTTGTAACAAGGTTATTCCCATCATCACAGAAGTTTCAGTGACAGTTTTCCTCCTCCGGGTAACAGTAACCATAGCATCCATCAACTTAGGTATTATTAGAAGCATCATGGCAGAGACCAGATGCACCAATCATTGGGAAATGACTGTTACAGTGACTTCGCTTTACATAGTACTGGCATTAGCATACATTTTGGGCATTAACCAACATGAAAAACCAACATCTGTAACAGTGTTATACTGTATATGCTTGACAAATGTACTGATATGTACTCAGAGTTTCTTCTTACACAGGTTTAATCATAAACAAACAAGATGAAATATGAGCAGATAACTGCGACTTGCACACCCACACTCCCTCCAGCACACTGGCTGGTGACGTTTTGGCTTGTTATTTACCATTTTTCTCCATTCGCATACAAGCACTACGTTAAGGATAATTCAGATTGTTATCTTGATTACTTTGATTTGGAAGCAATCTCAGCCGGTTTGCCACTAGTGTTTAGTTATTTTTATACCCTAGTTATTCATACGATGTATTTTATAAAATGTGTTATTTACTGGCAGTGATGGTAGTCATATTGTCATACTGTATGTTTGAAGTGAAAACTTGCCACCTCATATATAAATCTGCACATTTTTGACAGGTATTTAAAAAAATGCTGAACTACAATCATTAATATTCATCATGCAAGTGAAAAAAAAATCTCAACCTAGAGCACACATTATATATATTCATACTTTTTCCATCCACTGTCCACCATCCATTTTCCCCCTATGTTATCATGGTCCTTACCACTCCAATCAGGTCACCGCGTCCATATTCTCCTATCAGCTCCTTCTTGCCATCCTCCTTCATGATTACAGAGCGTAGTCGACCACTCAACACTATGAAAGTACTGTCTGATTTCTCTCCCTGCCTGAAAAAATATCCAGATAACTTAAACTCACTGCACATCTGTAAACAAGCTTATGGACCAAATTTAAAAACTGTGTTGCCTCTGCTGATTTGAATGCAATGACATGAATGCAGAAATATCTACACAGTTAACATAGCTTTTATCCAAGATAAACAATTTGATCATTAAAATACCTGTAGACAGCCCTGCCAGCTTCCACCGCCATCCAGTCGAGAGCAAAGTCTATCTGTCTGACAAAAGAGGACATCCTCCTCACCACTGTGTTAGCAACATTCAGAACAACGTTTGGCTCCACACGCATTATCCTGGGTTAGAGACACATAACAGAAAAAAAAGAGGTTAAACATTCTCACAGCCATCTTCATTGCTATTAAAAATGCTTTTGTTGATTTAAGTATAGGGAAGTATACTACTCTACACTGACACTGGTCTACTCTCTCCACTGCCTTATAAAGCAAAAACACAAATAATATTTCGTCAAAGCTGAGTTAAGAACAAAATCTGACTTTTTGATGTCTTATCAAAAAACATATCGCACCATAGAAATGTGTAATTTTTGTGAGAAAAATACATTGCAATAAAAAAAAAAAAAAAAACGGCAAAGGCAAGGTAAAAGTAAAAACTTCAGTCACTGCACTCTATTTAAGACTAACTGATGAAACCAAGTTAGCTACACCCAAATTACCCACTTTTTCCTGTTTCATGGAACTGAAAAATTTCTTTTGGTGTTCTAACATCTTATTCATTTATCCCCCCCCGCATATATAAGACAATAAGTTGAATCTTAAATCAAAATGGGGGGAGAACATATCAAAACCAGTCCTGCTAAACATTAACTAGCATAGTAATGTGAAACTCATGTCATTTCTTGTGGCTGAACTACTTTTAAATTGTGTTTTATTACATTTAATTCAAGATGAATTTATTTTTGCTTTCAGCAAAAAACAAAGATAAAGAACAAGAGCATGCTCTGATTGTTTTCTTGCCATACCACTGAGTTTTCTAACATGCAGTAATGTTTTTTAGATTTTATGCAAGTTTGATAAAAGATCATAAAATCCATGTTTTACAACATTTATATCTGTTACAAAGTTTGGCCTTTAAACTTAAAACCCCTTTTTTCTCAACTTGTCTGTACTTACTACTCTTTACTTTGTAAGGCAGTACACAATATTACATATGTGAAATACATTAATTTGTGTGCATGTATGTGCACATGACTGACTCATAGAAGTGGGTTTTGGAGATAGAGAGGAAGCTGCAGTCTCGCTGGGCTCGGACAGTAAATATGAGGGGCTCGCCCGTCAGGACAGCAAGTTGACCGACCAGTTCTCCGGGATGCGTCACAAACAGGCGTGTCTCTTCTTCTCGGTCAATCATTCGCTGGTAAACATGGAGGAGGCCAGAAATCACAAACTGTATGCTCACCTCCTAAAGCACCAACAGGAGAGAGAGAGAGGGAGAGAGAGAGAGAAGAGCACAGATGTGACATTCTGAAGGTGAATGCCCAGACACAAGTGTGCTAATGGAATCTGTTGTCAGATCAAACATTTATTTCACAGTAATTATGACAACATTAGTTCAATATTGATATGAATTCTCCCTTTAATATTTATTGGCTACTGTCTTCAAATTCCACTTTGCAACGTGGCCATGGAAAATGCTGCCAAATTAAGCAAAAAAGAAAAAAACATAACAGAAAAAAAGGAATGGACTAGAGCTGCACTCATACTTGAACTTGTATCGTTATAAACTCTGTCAAAATAAAATAAGAGTTAAATTAAAGCTGGCAAAAAGATAGGAGCCATCACAGACAAAACAGACAAATGAAAACAGAAAAACTCTTACACTAAACCTTTAGTGTCATGAAAGAGAAAAGAAGGTGCAACTGCTTTTTAAGGTGCTGTTCTAACCTGGTCTCCCTGACGAGCCACCACAGAACCAGCTTTGACTTGATGGAGTGTCACTCTACCCTCAAGTAGACTGGGATTCTGCAAAAGAAAAGTAAAATATGAATATCTGCTTATTATAACAGCATGAAGACAAGAGACTCTCCTGATGTACACCTGCCATCAGTATTTACCATTAAATGTGTCACACTGTAAATCATACAGTACATGCACAATTCTCACCTGCAGCTGGATGATTCTCAGCAGGTCTTTCTTAGCAGCCTGGAAGATTGTGCTACTTTTACTGAGGTGGATGGCATCAGAGTGCCCCCCACTGTCTGTATAGTGATAAACTTCAGAAGGTGTGTGCAGCATTATCACATTCTTCTTCAGACTGGACTAAAGAGACAGACATAAGAAACAAACTAAGGAAGGCAAGCAGCAGGATATGATTTATTGGAGGCTGGGATATGTTGTTACATATAAACAGCCAACTTCTGATTGAATGTAAAAAGATAAGTCAGGAGAGTCTTACTTTGTGAATAACAGGACTGGATGGAGCCTCATCTATCATGACTCGAGCTCGTTCACAAGCCATGTTCAGGTCAATGCCTGTAAGGAGGAGGATAATGAGTATGACTGCATCTCTAAGTATGTGTGTATCCTTGCTTTCAGATCAGTGACTGTGATAAATGTGTGCAGGAAATTAATACACACATATCAGCCATCTGGTGATCACTTACGTGCAAGACAGTGACCCACCTGTGCAGTCGGTGGGCATAGAGATGGATCGCTGCTTCCTGTAGCTGGTTGAAGGGCTGTCCTTTAAACCATCTGCTTAATGTAGCCAAGTGCCAACACTAAATCAGTCTCAATGCGACACAAAGCACAATTTTAAATGTGTGTGTAGTGCATGTTTAGAATTTGTGTGTGTGACTGTGACCTGTTTCTGCAGGGGTCTCTGAGATCCCAGCAGATAATTCCTCCTGGAAGTGCAGCCGGCGAGTCATCTTCCCAGAATTGGCTTCACCCATCATCACACTGTTTATGTTTGTCAAGGGCACTGCTAGACACTCCTATCAAATCACCAGCATGAAAGGAAGTTCACAGGTTAACACATGTAATGAAAGGAGCTTCTCAGAAGAGCCTTCAACAGAAAGTGGCTTGTTTTTGGTGAAGAGGCAGTTCATTTTATGCCCATATTCTTCATACAATTACCAATCTGTGAAACTCTTCAGAAGCTGATGTCACTTTCTTGTTAATACCCAATAGAATTTAATTTATTACTCATCTGAGAATATTTGGACTTATTTTACCAAAATTATCAAGAAAGGTCTTCAGAAATTGTCCCAAAAATGACACAATTTAGAAGTATTTCTGGTCATCCTAAGGTCAGAGGCAAGCCAGGCTGAAAAATTACTGCCCACCCCCGTTTTCTGTGGAAGTGCTGTAATCATTTTATTAATTTTCACCAGGCTTGATGAAGACCCGAGTTATGATGCTGTGCTTAACGTTGTGTGAAATTAGCTTGCATGTGTGTGGCTAAACGTGTATGTGCCTTCCTATGCTTTCTTATGAACACATTCATAACCAGTGCTTAGGTATTTACTGAGCCCCTCTCCATCATTGTGTGTGTATACACACAAATATGTGTGCACTAATTAATTTCCCTCCTACCGGATTGAAGAGCTCAGTTGTTAGGCCCAGATAATTATGTAATGCCAAGAAAGTGACTCTTTGGAGGCGCACCATGATTATCTGCAACACACAAAATTTGACACTGAGGTAAACAGAGCAGAACATATTCTTCATCAGATTGTAGCTACATCCAAATAGGGTCAAAAACAACTTTCTTATATGATGGTGTTCCTGGGGGAGGAAGAATTGTCTCAAGGGAAAAGAAACAACATACTGTGTTTTTTTTTCTTTGGGGGGGGAGTCATTGCATTACCTGAATAACACGCACAAGCGTCTCTGGGTATTTCTTAAATACTGACTCAAAGGCTGATGCAGGTAAACGTAAGATGGTGGAGCGAGTTGCTGCCCGTGCTGACACAGTCTTGTATGGAGCTGGATAACCCTGAAAAAGGAAGGAAAACGCAGTTACAAAATTTGCAAAAACAGAGGGAACAGTAACACAAACTTTTGTCCTCCATGTTAGCACCCACCTCAGAGTCCATAGAATTAGGACATTTTATATGACTGTTCTTTGTGCTTACACATACATTTACAATTTAGGATGTTTGCACAGGGCAACATGGGGACACAGTGGTTAGCACTGTCACCTCAGATGTTGGTTGGTTGGATGGATGGGTGTTGGCCAATGTGACAATGCCTCATTTTTTTATGCTTCAATTTCTAAATGTGCAGTGTTTGGTTAATTAGTTAATATTCACTATAAACCATTCTGAACAGTAACAATATGTGTTTTGAAAAAGAAAAAGTCGTCTTTTCCAGAATTTTCATGAAACTTCAACATACAGACTAATCAAATGCACATTCTTCATCATCATAAGAATTCAAAAAGACACATTGGTTTTCATCTGAATGGATGAGTAAAAGAGAGTATGATGTCACAAGCAATGGAAAAAAGCATCTCTCCAACAAATTACAAATGTAACTCACTGAGCTGAATAGCAAGTACAAAAAGAATAATCTCTAAGCGAGACAACCGAGTAGAAATAGGAACAGCGGAGAAACGGCAGCACTCAGACACAGGCAGAACAAAGGGCAAAAAGAGGACAAAAGCAAAGAAGTTAATCTGATGTTCAGATGGAGGAGAGGTAAGGAGCTCACAGTGATGATATCCAGAATACTGAGCAGGCTGTGGACACTGTCTCCTGGAAGTACATCCTTCACGACTGGTTCTGTACCATCCTAAATCAAAAAAAAAAAAAGACACCCAAAACAGTCGATTCAAAATTTACATGAAGCCGCATACATCTTCTATATTTAAATCACATCAGCAGGATTCTGGAGGAATGGGAGGAGAACCTCAAAACTAGCTACAACTGGGAGAGTTGTAAGAATTAAATCATGAAATGGGGATTGACCCTGTTATTTGTACATAGTTACAAAACCAAGGAACAGACAGGAAAACATGTTTAAATACAAACAATAAGTGTGAAACAGCTCCATTCCTCATCTATTTTTTGTGATCTTAAATGGCAAAATGCAATCTACTTCAATGCTGCATTACTGCCCTCTCCTGTTCATATTTTTCCATGAACTATGCACATGGTATTGGAAGGTAGAGGACAATAAAATAGAAATTACACAAGAGGAAGTGTGCATAAGCCCTTACTTCACATTTCATAAAGATGCAATTTCAAATTAATAATCAGAAGCACAATTGCTGTTCCACTTTTAGCATCATGTATAACAAACATGTTTGTTAGTCATATTTCTTAACCATCTTGACTCATTTCAGCAAGTTTATAACTCAGGAACAAGAGCCTTGGAGATACCATTTAATACTTCTGTGAAATTTTTGTATATCAACAATGGATCAGTAGCTATGTATGACAGGCAAGTTACTCAAAAAATGTGAAAGTTTACAAGAAACACTTTATGAGAAAATCAAATGAAGTGAATCTTAAAAGAAAGTTAACATGCTACCCACATACATTCTCTTGGATGCAGAGCTCGAGTCGTCCGTCCTGGACCACATAGATGCTATCGTCTTCATCTCCAGGCCTGAACAAACATTCACCCTCTTGCAGCTCAATAAATACCATGTGGCGACACAGCTCCAGGAACAGGGGCTTCTCAAAATGACCCAAGACCCTAAAACAAGTTGCAGAATACACACATTCAAAAAACAGTGGGAGCAGCCAATTCTGGCTAAATCTAGGAAAAGCTGTATATTGGTCTACCGGACATTCTTCAGCATATAGAGAACCTCAGAGGGGAGGTTTGAACTCTGAACATCAAACTCTGTTAGGTCAGCCTCCAGCAGTGAGGGAGGGGGTTCCTTGGGCTGCAGAGTGGGGGGGTCTTTACGGATCCTAAGAATTCTTTTGGCAGAAAAAAACATTTTTAAACAAGTTCCGCTAGTCAGTATCCTCACCAACACTAAATTATAAAGGTTACAAGGCTTCACATGCACACATACAGAAGAATAGTGAAAAAGTTACTATTGATGTATACTTGCGAGCTATGCTCAGAACTTTGGTTCTTTTGCGTATGCGTTGTGGTTGCTTTGATACTGAGGCAGAGGTGGGGGGAGGAACTGCAGACAGCGTCTGGACCTTACATAAAAAGAAAAAGAAAAAAAAAAGTTTGTTTGTTCCTGTAATCAGACAAAAGCTTTGTATTTTTGTCCTAAAAAAGTGTGCAATTATTTAACAGACACAGATGTGAAGAAAATAAGTTATATAGCTTGAGTAAATCAAGGAGGAAATGTTATTATGATGATCAACATTTTCACTAAACAATATGCACGCAAGTCATTTTCAGTCCTACCATAGTAGGGTGCACAAGCTACTACAAACAACAGTTATAGTGGAATATATTTCATGCAAATATACAGCAATCATTAAATAATTATGCAAATACATATTAAAGACTAGTGCATTTAACTAAATTGTCTACAAAAATGAATCTACTAGACTGTGTGTGTATGAGTGTGAGACAGAAATGGAAATAAAGTAAACCTTTCGCATTATCTTCCTTCCATAGAAGAGCACTTTATCTCTTTTTCTGAAACGATACTGAGGTACACCAGGCTGTTGTTCACCTTGTCAAACAAGCCAAACACAATATGCATAAGAGTCGCATCAAGACCACATTTGGAAGACAGCTGAAGAGGACATATATGAAAAGCCTTATCATTTGACATACACAAGAAACGAAATAGATTTTATAGCAAGAGAATAAATATGAAGCTTAGAAAGATGCTGAAAGACTCACGGGCAAGCCTGAATCTCCTGTAAAGGAATAGAACCACAATCCCAATCAGTGAGACTGCAACTGCCGCTCCAATCAGTACACCTGTGAGCTAGAAGACAGACAAGAGCAGTACAACAGCAGTATAGTCACACGAGAAAGCATTGCAGTGTGACTGCATGTAGCGTAGAACACCGAGTTGCTGGTTTAGTAACATTATCCTTCAAAGTCCAAGGCTGTGTGCCGGTTAAACAGTACATATTGATTCTAAGCAGGTTTGAGTATGTATTGTGTTCAAAATGAAAAAATTACTCAATAAACAGCATACTACATAAAGCTATATAAAAACACACTAGATGTGAGTGTGCTGTACAACACTGTGCCACACTGAAATATGCAAAGGAAATGGAGGAGCTGCTTACTTGGGACAGAGCACAAGTTTTGTACTTGCTTTACGTAATAACAAATGCAAATATGCTTTATGAATATAGTGTTACCTGATTCGACTAAATCTCCAAACCCAAGTTACATTAATAAAACATTTTTCTACAAAATCTTTTGGGTAATTTTATACTGAACTATCAAATGTCTTTACTTATATGAATAGATATAAGCATTAACATGTCTTTTATCTCAGTGATCTAAGGGCTATGGCAAAACAACAATTTGGTGAGGAAAAAAACTGCTATAAACTAAAATCAAATTTGGATCCAACAGTCAGCTATTGGTCATTGAGTATCAAGCCAAGGCTACCAAACTCAGTGTCCTATCAATTTCATTCATACCATACTAATCAGAGGTGTGGAGAGGTTGATGTAGCCTTAACTTTCCATCAGTGGAAACTGCCCAAATGGTCTACAAAAAGTATTTCACATGACCACAACCCATCCAAAGCTATTTAACCTGATCAGTGAATATAAGGCAGCATAACTGGACTAAAAAACAGAGGATATGGCAACACAAAATGCTATCCTAGCTTGCTGAAAGCACAAGCTGATTTTGAATTATTTCATACCATAGTTGTCTGCATCCTTTCCTCCACAAACTGTTGCACTCGTGCACTGATGTAATTTTTGCTGTACTGCAGACTCTAAAAACACAAGTTAGGTTAGCACAGTTTCTTAAATCCACTTAATGAGTACAATACTGACTCAACTGTGCATGAACTGAACAAATAAAGTAACCACTGCTACATCTGTTGTATCACACATGTTGAAATTGTGGTGCTTACTGAACTGGCTTGACTACACAAGTTTCCATTCTCGTCTAAATGGCGATCCATCCTGAAAGAGAAAAATACTTATAAATGCTACATCTGTAACCCAAATATAAAACAACATTTGGGTAGAATTGCAAAGACAGCAGTGGTATATGTAGGTAGATAAGATTTCATGGAGGGACTTACTATGACAACGGTTGAAAAGAGAAATAGAACTAGTAAACTCCGGTTTCATTTAAGTCAGCATAAAGCAAAATCTGTGACTTGCTTTAAACTCATTATACATGTTGCTTCCAGCCTGCTCATCATGGCAAATATGGATGTCCTCTCTCACCCTGACATTCATCCTCTATTTAATCAAGGCTGTTTTTCTTTTTCATAACTGCTCATGCAACACGTGTGGTCTACAGTTAACTGCTTCATTCTTTTACAGCATCTCTCGTCTCCTTCTGAGTAAGCAGATGCGCTGATGTCGATTTTTTTCTTATTTGAATCAAGGGTCTAAATTAAGGGGGTCAGAATTACGGGTGTCATATTTTTTACCGATTGCAAAGGCACCTATAACCATTTTAATTTGGACCTGTAATGCATGGATAAAACTGACCTGACTTGTCGTCTGCTGTTTGTTGATGTTTTTGTGTTGCACTGGGTTGTAAACAGTGGACGAATCTCAATTCATGTTGGATGTTAAAGAACACTTGACCTCAAACTTCAGCATTTCCTTATGATCACATTAACAGACATTCTTGTGATGTTTAAAATGAGACTACTGTATAATGTATAATGAAAATAGAGCAATTCGCTTTTTGTTTTCAACAGCTTCCCTAACGACGTGCAACGTCTAAAATGAGAATTTCTTTCTTGTACATGACACGTTTACTCTAACAAAACTCCTAAGACAGCAGATAGGTATGTTTTGTCAATTTAATGAAACATGTATACTCTAAAGCGGCTTTTGTTTTATCTTTCTGTTTTCAACAGCTAGTCATTCACCAGCATAGTCATTAGATCATAACACCGCGAGTCACCCTAACCTTAGTCTTGATTTAATATAACTTCACAGCATAATAACGCAAGGCCAAGTTAGAACAATTAGCCAGCAATTAGCCGACTAGTTTCACGTGGTTCGCTAAGCTGACTAATAGATTCTTAATGTTAGCTATTAAAGTTATCTAATCGTTAGCTAGCAGCTGGCTAACTGAAGTTAGCCGTCTTGCCCATGGACTCAGTCTTGTCAGTTACTATATCCAAAGTCAACTTTGCATGTAAGCATTATCAAATTCTCGCTGTAGAGAAAACAACAAACTCGCTTTTCGAGGATTTCCAGCATGCTATGCTACTCCTACCTAATAACATTACCAATCAGACGACGGAGCACAGATCCCTGTAGCTAACAAAGTTTCCAGAAAGTGGTGGTCACGCGCTTGACTCCGCCCATATTTTGACGTCCACCAATAGTATTTTTGACGTCTGCCGTTGACTCGGTGCTGTTTAAAGCTCTTGTCCAATCAGGCACGCACCAAGCGCATGCTCAGCTTCCTGTTTACAATATTAAAAGAAGAGGATATTTCCTTAATATTTTCTGTACCACTGTATATTTAGACGACAAATATTTTAATAAAAAGTAAGGCTTTTAACGGCTTTTGGTCAGCAGCACAGTATTATCTAATAATAATAATAAACTCCCAATAACATATTGTAATGACCCCCGGCGTGGAGGAGAGAGACTAACTATACTGGAACAGCTAAACTAGCTAGCAGGGCGCTAGCACCTATGCTGATTTTGGTTAGTGACTACTCCAGGCCCCATACACCGCACGACTCTGGATAGCACATGGGCGTGTCCTTCACAATGACCGCAACACAATACTGACTTCTCGGTCATTTATTTAGAACTGCTGAACAATGGCATTTTCCCCAGGGTCAGTTTCACACATACAATTCAAACTTACGGTTCAAAACACAGCACAGCAACCAACTAGCAAACATCGTCAGACAACACACAACAACAAGGTAACACATCAGAACACTTTAACAATAATTTTATAACTGCTCTCTGAACTAATTACTGAACTCCCATGATGCACCTTTGCATCATGCCGCTGCCACCAGACCCCTCCCCAATGGCTGACGTGGATCGTCACACAACCCCCCCCCCAGAA
>NW_018127982.1:1739961-1740435 GCF_001952655.1 Monopterus albus
AAGCCCCACCTTCCTCCCTGGTGGCCCTGGCAGGCGGACTCTGTACACCACCTCGGAGATCCGGTCCAAGACCTCCCGGGGTCCTTGCCAGTGGTGCATCAGCTTAGGGGACAACCCCCTTTTCCGCTCAGGGCAGAATATCCAGACCAAGTCCTTGGGGGAGAACAGTCGTCCTTGAGCTTTAGTGTCATAAGCTCGTTTCTGCCTAGCCCCGGCCTCTTCCTGAGCCCTCATCGCTACCTCATGCACCTCCTTGAACTGCTCCTTAAGGCGCCTCAAGTACTCCAACTCTGGGCCTCCTTCGATTTCTGGCTCAGGGGCTGGCCCAAACACCAGGTCCACGGGTGTCCGGAGCTCCCGTCCAAACATCAGCATAGCTGGGGTGCACTGGCTGGACTCCTGTACAGCTGTCCGGTATGACCACAGGGCCAGGGGCAAGTGTTGGTCCCAGTCCCTTTGATGCCGGCTGGTCAG
>NW_018127982.1:1743954-1755476 GCF_001952655.1 Monopterus albus
CTCTGCTCGGTGGAGACCCGCCTCCCGAATCGACGCTCCAATGCAGCTGTGACTGCTGCAAGCTCTAGCTGTTCTCTCGGGGACAGATCAGTGAGGACTTGGAGAGCCGGTCCCTCCAGGGCCAACGCCAGGTGAACAGCTGTTTCACTGGAGCTCCATCCCCCATGGCAGGCTGCCAGGTTGACCTGTGCCAAGTACGGCTCCACTGGGGTTAGCCCGTTATATCGTGGCAGCTTAGCAGGGGTGCGGGCTAGCGGTGTGTGCCCGGGGTCCTCTTGTCGAACTGGCTAGGGAGTCAGAGAATGGCTGGGAAATCGAGGGATGCTGGCACCATCTGGCCTGCATGGCACCATCTTCTTCCGCCCAGGCTGTCCCCCAAGGTGCTCTATTAGCAGGCTGCTTTCCAGTACTGCTCGCTCTAACTCGCCTATGTCCTTCTCCATAGCGGTGATAGCATATCCCACTTCTGACACCAAATGTAATGACCCCCGGCGTGGAGGAGAGAGACTAACTATACTGGAACAGCTAAACTAGCTAGCAGGGTGCTAGCACCTATGCTGATTTTGGTTAGTGACTACTCCAGGCCCCATATACCGCATGACTCTGGACAGCACTTAGCGACTAGTCCAGGCCCCATACACCGCACGACTCTGGATAGCGCTTGGGCGTGTCCTTCACAATGACCACAACACAATACTGACTTCTCGGTCATTTATTTAGAACTGCTGAACAATGGCATTTTCCCCAGGGTCAGTTTCACACATACAATTCAAACTTACGGTTCAAAACACAGCACAGCAACCAACTAGCAAACATCGTCAGACAACACACAACAACAAGGTAACACATCAGAACACTTTAACAATAATTTTATAACTGCTCTCTGAACTAATTACTGAACTCCCATGATGCACCTTTGCATCATGCTGCTGCCACCAGACCCCTCCCCAATGGCTGACGTGGATCATCACAATATAGTTCATTTGAGTTAAAATTATCACCACCTTGACCAGTTAATAATGCTGCCTATATGCATCAGTGATAATAATCCAGTGATATAATACAGCAACAATAAAGCATTAACATGGGGAATGTTGTCTGCATAATGAACACTTTTACTTTTGATATTTTAGCTATACTTTATGTTAATACTAATTTACTTTTGACTGTAATGCAGGACTTTAACTTGTAGTCAGAATTGTTTAAAAGAAATAACACAATTTTGTAGTCTCTTTTGTTTATTTTACAACATAAATACTTCAGAAGTATATTTAAATGTGCCATGATAATACATTAGCCTATGCTTGTATTCAATTACCATGTTTTTAGGGATGGAGAGACATGGAAATATTTCATGAAACAATTTTACAAGACAAAGGCAATGGCGTAGGTTTACAAGTACAGATATGGTATGCACACAAACTCATACACAATTTCAAAAATTGTATTCACTCATCCAAAAACCAGCTTTATAATCAGACCAATCTGCCATTTTTGTTTCAGTTTATTGTGTGATATTTTATACTTATTTGCTTCATAATTTTTATATTTAGTCTTATTAATTATTTTCTTTGAATTGCTTAAAAGGTTGAAGATGAGTGCATTGATGCTGTTCTTCTATCCTCTGATATGGTGAAAAATATTATTTGCTAGTTTAAACCTTTATCATGAAAAGATATTGTTAAAGCAAAAGGTCTATCTGGTCTCTCCATTGGTATTTGTTTTTAACTTTTTTAATATGTAAACATAACGTAAAAACCCTTTCTGTTTCACCTGATTCACATTTAATGTAATTACTTAATTGCAATGAGTAAATTATTTGACATAATGCATGCATGAACCATGAGACATAACTAATATTAGAGAGGTGTCTCACTCTTACAGAGACTAAATAAGAAATGCACATCAGTACAACCAGGAATGCAGTAGTACATGCAGAAAATGCAAATACAAATTTTAAGCAAGTTTGAAGTAGCACTTTGCAGTTTCAAGAACATTAAAACTAAATCTATGAAATCAACAATACCTTTTATATAGAGCCAATTATAAAACATGCCATTGCAAACCATTTTCCTTATCCAGAGTCATTCTGACACAAACAAAATATAAATCATGTATGGGTGTTTTGGCAGTTTTTCTTTTTTTCAGCATGTTCATTCTACTTTTATTTGTCTCATGTACACTTCTTCATCTCTCCCATTAATCTATTTGTTCAGGTACTTGGCCACAGGTTCGTAGGCAATGAGGATCTCTGAGTCTTTTGGGCAGGTGTGGCGAAACTCATCCTGTTTGTAGGCATTATTCAGGTAACGTGTCAGACCTTTCAGCTCTGCTGGGATGGAAAAGTTACGGTACTCCTTACACACCACCTGGAGGATGATGGTTTTTAAGAATGAATTATTTGCAAAAATACATCAGCGGAATTTAGGTAAAATATTTTTAAAAAAGTGGTCTGTTCATAATGGCAAAAACATTAAATGCAGGAATAAGTCACCTTGACAATGTTGAGTTTGGGAAGCAAGTTGCAATCTGCTAAGCTGAGGCTGTTGCCATCCAGGTAGAGGCGTGTAGACTCAGTTATATTCGGGTTCTGGTCCAGTTCATGAGGTAGAGGTGTCTCTAGGTACATGTTCAGCTTTACCAGAGTTGATAGAAATTTCTTCTCTAGCACTGAAAGACAGTTAGGTTTTACAGTCTCAGTCATGAAAAATAAAACACTCTAAATTCACTAAATTTATGTTGAACAAATTCCCCTACTATCATTTAATCCGGGATTGGGATTCTTTATGTATGCTGAGAATTTTCGGAAGATGTCCTCTCCAGCATTGTTGGATTCTTTGTATCGACAGCACAATTTTGGATACCTGCCATTGTTAGAAAAAAAGTCTGTGTTGGTGCATTTATGTAAATTCTCTGTGTTTGTGTTTGAATAAAAATAAGATTCTGTCCACTCACTGTGGTGGGGCCAGGGTCTCCTCCAGAAACTCCTCAATCTTGTTAGTGTCTGTTTTGACCTCATCGTTGTAGATGAGGAAGGGAGGCTGAGAGCCTGGAGCCAAAGCCTTCAGCACATCAGGTGCCCTGCAACAGAACAGCAGAAACCAAACAAGCTTTAGCTTAACTAAGTGATAAAAATGACAAAACTCCCAAACTTGAACCATGCAGATAGAAATGATGACAGGAACTATGAGATCACTCTCACAGGTTCTGTCAGGGTCGCTCCGTTTTACCTGCCCTCTCTCACCTCCACACTCCTGCCAGCTGTCCTGATCATCGCCACCTGTTATCCTTTCTGCCATTAACCACGTCCTATATCTACCCTGCCTTCCTGCGAGCTCATTGCCAGTTCGTTGCATATTCCCACGTAGACGACCAGTGCCGGTCCTCTTTAACTTTGTCATATGTATTCTACTCTAGTTAACCCTCTTTATTTTTCTGAAGCCTTCTTCTTGCCTGTGCCAGCCGACAGCTCCCCTTTCTTGGATTACTACGTTGTCTCTTCTTCAACCCTGACCTTCTCTACACAAGACCAGCCAGTGAGTGACCCTCCAGCTCCTTCTTCCTATTCTGCTGTGACCATCATCTACCGCTGCTGGAGCTACGTCTCACCCTGCCTTCTCATCTTCACGACTGCTATACATATGATAAGCACATCGTCACGATATCGACTTGTACAGCACCATTCCTTAATGCCTTCTCGAATAACCTTCTCACACCACCTTGTGTGGTGTGTGGTCATAACAGGTTCATTTGCTCTACAGGTTCTTGTAGTTTACTTTATATATGTACCCACTGTCTGTTTATGTTTTCAGGCCAAAGTGTGGTGACCATGTTTGGAGTTTCTTGTTTTATGGTTCAGTGGCATCATTAACTTCTCTGTGCTGTCTCCTTGTGTTTTACAGGACTGCTTTCATAACACTTCCCTCACCTCTTGATTAGTACTTTTATTCCTCGTTGTTAATCTAATATTAAAGTGAAGTACGATGGAGAGCAGCTGGGTCGTCATTTGTTTAACTGCAGCCTTTCTGTGTGCTTTTCAAATTTACATGTGTTATGTGTTGGTTTTCTCAAGGTATACCTGTTTCCTCCTTTGCTCCCAAAAATTAATACTATGAAAGTGTGATTCTATTTGTCCATTCATGTTATTATTGTACATGTTGAACCCCTTTCACCCAGTGCATTTTGGCAAGGGCTCCAGCCTCTCTGAACTCTAATGGTTGAATGATACACTGAAGTGCAGTAAAAACTAAAAGATTTCCTTTTCAACCTCAACACTCAGAAGCTCCACCAACATTGTCATGTGAGTTTTATAACTCACATCAACCTTTTCTTTACAGCCAATACAGGAGGTGGGAACAATAAGATGAACATAAAATGTAAGGTAATGCAACGGTCCTGCAATACCTGTAACCTTTACCTGAGACATTTAGTTTTGTTGAGACAACATCACCCAGGGAGCTGTTGTCTATTGTTTTACCGTACGTTTTACATCTTCATTTGTCCAACTATCATTTTAAAAGACAAGATGATCTCACCTCTTCATGTCCACAGTGTTGAGGGTAAAGTTGACCCCTTTTAACCAAAGAATCATGAAGAGTCTCTGACAGAAAGGACAGTTCCCCACACTTTCAGCATCCACACTAGCCTAACAGACAAACAGACATTACAATATGAACACGTACACTTTTCTGTGGTAATAGGTGAAAACAGTACAAGCAAATATGGCCATGTTTTTGAAAAGACAAACTGGTAAGTTGGAACTACTACCAGTGCAGTGATCTGTATCTGATCACACTCTAAATACCAACACTTGCATTCTTGTCAAGCCTGCTCTGCTTTGACTAAAACCAACAGCTGAGGAATTTAAAAAGAAGGGCTCGAGCTGCTTTACACCCATATTAAAAAAACATGTATCTAAATGGTTTGGTATCTCAGCTATATCATACAGTATATTTTCCATGACAGCCTGATATTCTTGAGTCACAGGCTTGTGTGGAAACAAGGCATTTTGAAAGGGAGGGACACAGGTTTCCAAACTGGACAAGCTTCTTTTCAGTCCCTACTGTTCACCACAAGTTTTCACAATGATACATCAGCCCAGTGCAAAACTGACACTGCAATTGTATTGTTTCAACTGTATAAAGTATTGCCATCAAAAGCATTGCCATATGAGAATATAAGGGTCTTTAGTTGGAGGAAGAAGTACTCAGTCCATTTACCTAAGCAAAAATACCAATACCACAGTGTAAAAATACTGTTACAAGTCCTGCATTCAAAATGTTACATAAATGAAAGTACAAAAGAATTAGCATCAAAACATTCTCAAAGTACTAAAAGTACAAAGTTTGCAGAATGGCACATTTAACATTAATGTATATAATATTATTGGATTATAATTGCTGATTTATTATTGAGTAGATCACATTTATTGTTGAACTGGTAATGGTGGAGCTAGTTTTTATTAGCTTATATCACTAGAATTTGAAATAATGCTGGGTAGCTTGTGAAATTTTCATCAAAGATCAATAAGGTCTTATGATTATACTGTCATGTTTATATTAATATGGCCCTGGTTCTAAAAAGCAGCTAGTAACTAAAGTAATGAAAGTTATCAAATAAATGTAGTAGAGAAAAAAGTACTTTATTGCCTCTAAAATGTAATGAAGTCAAAGTACAAAATAACACAAAATGAAAACACTCAAGTAAAGTAAAGATACCTCAAAATTGTAGTTAAATATAGTACTTGTATAGTACAGTGCAGTAAATGTACTTAGTTACTTTCCACCATTGCTTTAGGCACTGCCATTCTGTAACAAACTATGATAGAATACCATGTTTAAAAGCCTCAGACAAAAAAAATAACTAATTAAGTGGCAAAAAATACTGAAGCAGATACTTGGCACACCTGGAAATTTAGTTTTGTCACCTTTTTTGAGGTGTAGGAAGCCAGCTAGCTAACATTAAAAAGGACACTATTGATGTTTTTTGTACAAAAACAAATAGATATTGCCTGTATACAGTTTTATCCACATCTACAGTCCATTTAAAAAAAAAAAACATGTAACACAACACAATTACACAAGGTCTTACCTTGACGAAGAGCTCAATCTTCAGGGCCTGGGCCATCTCTTTTTCTCTCCCTGTATTTTCCCTTGTTGTGTAATGTGCACTTTCTTCTACTTGATTTGGTTCTGCAACTGTTAATAGAAAGACAAACCAGAGATTTTGCAATCTCATTTGCTTACACACACACACATACAGGCTCACACACGTCACTCTCTCCAGGGTTTGATGAAAGTGGTAGTAGGATGCATTATTGACGTCTGTACTCACAATGGTGGTCACAGTCAGCACTGGAAGCAGGAACACTGCTTTACCTTCACTCCACCTGTAATTTGTTATTAATCACACTGCTTCAATTCTTCCTCTCCCCCCTTCTCTTCTCTGTGTCTGTCTCTTATTTTGTTTTCATCTCTAACCACACCTGTCAAGCGCTGAGAGGCAGTTTACAACCCCTCCAGCTTTTCCAGTCCAACCAGCAAATCTGGATGGTTTCTCTGAAACACTCAGCCTTCCAGTAAATCCTTTTAAAAGAATAGTGTCGCTCTCAGTCTGTCACTGTCTCAGTCTGTCCACTTTGGTCTAAATCTGTCTCTATTCCTCTACTTATTCATAAAACTGACAATTAATGTCATGACTAATTCAGGTGCTTTATTACAAGCTGACATATGAAAAGATGCTGAACTGTATTTTCTCTGGTTTCAAGTTTGTTAATGAGGCAAACTCAGAAATATATTAAAGATATTAGGTGTTTAAAATACCTAAATATATATATATGCTTAGAAAATGCTGCACAATAATGCTATGAAAACATAAAACTGCATTGCACTACTTATTATGCTGAACAGTTTAGAAATGTAAGGCATGGTGCACCTAGAATAACATATAAATAAAGGACAATTTACAAAAATTGTTGTCAAAACTCAAGGCACAACTATGCTACTATATCAGCCTCCATGTTTCTGAGAGAACTTTCCACAGGATCAGTGGAACCTGGCTGCAGGAATTTGCTCCCATTCAGGCACAACAGTGTTAATGAGGCTGGGCACTGATGTACTCACAGTGCTGGATGGGGTTCAGGGCAGAGCTCTGGGTGGTCCTGTGCTATTCTTCAACACCAAACTCAGAAAACTACAGTGTTTCTATATAGATCTAGCTTCGTGTAGCATTGCCATGTTGGAACAGGGAAGGACCTTCACCAGAATACTGCCCCCAAAGTTAAAAACCCACTAAAACTTTAAGGTATGTTGTGGCATTCATCTTCAGTCATTTGCTCACCAGTCATTCACTCGCTATGGATCTCATGGGTTTAATACAGTATTATTATGATCGTGGACTGAGATATATAACCAATGCAGTGTTTTCAACTGATTGTGAGCCAGGGACTACCACTGTGACCAAGAAGCAACCTGGGGACCACTAATGTGTGGTGGACAGACTGGATGGGCACTATTTTAAGTTTTTCTGCAGCGGACTGCCCTCTTGTGGTTTTTTTTAGTGTACTACATAACAATCTAACATGATTAAGCTGCAATTTAGGATGTGGATGCGATATGGTTTTGATAGCCAATGTAGAATCAGCTGGTTACAGCTTCAGTGATTGTTCAGTTATCCATTAGATGTGAGGCTCAGCTGTTATGGAAATAAGGAAGAATTAAAGTCTGACTGCATGTTTCAGTTATATGCAGCAGAGGTGTGATATAGCAACCAGATGACAACCAGGTTCAAACTGTAGTCAAATTCAGTTACTATACTGTGGAATAGACACATAAATATTAGAACTAGTACAGACAAAATCATGTCTGAGTCAGAAAACAGAGATAATACAAATATAAATATTTGTGATGAATGCAGTGAAATAAAAAGTATAATATCAGCATTATAAATTTCAACAGAGGGAAAATAATTTAGGTTGCCACTTCTTTCCTTCCTACAAGTGGTTATTCATTTCTTAACAAAGCTGACACTGATGGTAGCAGCCTATTAATACCTCAGTGTGATATCCTGGCACATGCACGTAGGTTATACTGTATGTTAAATAAAATTGTCAGGTCCGACCTGCCTCTCTTCCTCCTTTCTCTCCCCTGCTCCCTCATCCCACGGGCTCAGTGACACAGCTGAGTCGCATTCGCCTGTTTTACTCCCGGGCGTGGTGCACAACCTCCTACTAGACTTCCTGCTTGAGAGAGTCCCTGTTTAGCAGCAACTAAAGGCATCATAAAAGCATGTAAGAAGAAAAATATATTATATAGAAAATTTCTGAAATCACTATGTTCAAAGTGTTTATTTTGTCATATGCACAGTTAGGAAACGTGTTTCCCTGTACAATGAAATTCTTACTTTGCTGTCCACATGAATGCCACAAAATACAAATGAAATATAAAGTAGATAAATAAGTAACACAAAATCTAAGGCACTTTAAGCAGCAAATACAGCAATATAATAATGTATAAGCTCAAGCTCCTCTCCTATACAACCAACTCCCAGTCTCAGTTCGGGAGTCGAACACCCTCTCTACCTTTAAGATTAGACTTAAGACGTTCCTTTTTGATAAAGCTTATAGTTAGGGCTGGATCAGGTGACCCTGAGCCTTCCCTTAGTTATGCTGCTATAGGCCTAGGCTGCTGGGGGCCCCATGATGCTCTGAGTTTCTTTCCCCTCCCCTCCTGCTCTCCTCTCCTCTCCTCTCTCTCCCTATGCTTCTATATGCCACCATTACACATTACTAACTTTGTGTCTCCTCTCTCCCGTAGTGTGTCCTCTCTCTCTCTCCCTGTACCTTTCTGCAGGTTGCCCTGGCCCTGGAGCACTATGTCTCTAACGAGCAGTCACCAGCCACATCGACCTGATCAGTGTTTGATTGTTGTGTCTTGTTGCTTTTCTTCTTTTCTCTCCTCTATCCACTCACCCCAACCGGTCGAGGCAGAAGGCCGCCCACCAAGAGCCGGGGTCTGTCGGAGGTTTCTTCCGTTAAAGGGAGTTTTTCCTCCCCACTGTCGCCAAGTGCTTGCTCAAGGGGGATTTGTTGGGTTTTCCCTATGTAATAATATTGATAACAGTAAGGTCTAGACCTTACTTTGTAAAGTGTCCTGAGATGACTTTTGTTGTGATTTGGCACTATACAAATAAAATTTGATTTGATCTTAGTTTAGATTCTTCTGTCTGAAGTTTGTGCTTTATGTCCAATCACCAGCTGCTAAAAGAACGTATTTCCTGGTAATAAACTCCTCAGCTGTTTAGGAGTCTGATGGCAGAGGGAACGAAAGAGTTTTTCAGTCTGGAGGTCCTACACTTCACACTTCTGAACCTCCGGCCAGAGGGTGGGGAGGCGAACAGTCCATGCTGGGGGTGGGTGGGGTCTTTGAGGATGGAGGCAGTTTTCCTATGCACCCTGCGGTGGTAAATGCTCTGCAGAGAGGGCAGTGGAGTGCTGGTGATCTTCTCCGCAGTCTTTACCACTCTGCAGGTGCTTGTGGTCTATAGCAGTAGTGCTGCCATACCAGACAGTGATGCAGCTGGTCAAGATGCACTCGATGATGCAGCTGTAGAAGTTGCAAAGGATCCTAGGCGACATTGCAAACCTCCTCAGCCTCCTCAGGAAGTACAGCCGCTGTTGGGCCTTTTTGACCTGACAGCAAGCGCTACACATGGCCTGTCTTCTCGTTCCTGCAGTCCTCCGGTCTTCTCGCCTGCCCATCCTGGTCTACTCAGCCACCACTGCTGTATCGGGTTATGGACTATACATATACTCAGTAACTTTATTTTGCGTTCTTAAAAAATCCATTTTTTCACTAGCACCAGGGTTTGCACCTTGAGTCCTCCCTTTTTGTTCTCCCACACCCCCTTGGTGAGGGGACTCAACCATAACAGAAATACAACTTCAGAAACATTGTTCAGATTTTGTTACCTCTACAAACAGCAAGTCACAGCTTTCTGACGCTGGAAATTCAGAGTCTGAGTTTAACATGATTTGAGCTCAGTTTCAATGTATAAAAGTCTGGGTTAGTAAAAGAGCACAGAGAGCAACAGAAACTAATCAGGTGACAAAAACATGATGCACACAGTCACATTAGGTATCTTTGCCTACATTTAATTATTTAAGTATTCATTATCACAATATTTGTTAATTTGCTCCATATAATTATGCTCAGTCTGGTAAACTCTTTTTTCTCCTTCATCCTCCCAAACTTCTAATACACCACCATACATTTGTTCTCTTTTGAAAAACATCTATATTTGTGTGATCAGCAAATAAAACATTACTACATATTAGTCTTTGTGTTGTCCAAAGTAGCTTCACTGATTTTGATTCATGGGTGTGTGCACCCTAATTGTGCAACCTCCTGTTTTCATTTTACACCATGTTCCACACTCCTTCTTTGTCATCATTGCACACACGTACTAAACACCTGATCATGCCCAATTGTGCTTGTGGATGGTTGGCAAAGACATAAACAAGCAAAACAAGAACCTTGGACACAAAGGAGGACGGACTAGTCAGGAGGAATAAATAAAGAAGGTGGGTTAAATAACCCAGTGCTAAGATAAACTCATATCCAACTATCTTTCAGAGAGCCACCGCTCAGGGTTTCTTTAATAAAGGGCTGAGTTTTTGAATGGTGTAAGTTAACCATCATATTCATACGAGCAGACACAAAATATTAGTGATGACTAAGCTGGAGCATAGATGATTCATCTCAAGAGCAGGTTGGTAGAGGAAGTTGGCATTTTCTCTTTTATGTATTTTTCTGGTCAATGTGGTCTGACTTTTTTCACATATTTGTTTGCAGTTCTTCAACTATAAGATTAGAAAATCTAAATGTCACAGCTGGCAGTTTGCACTTAGCACTGAAAGAAATTTCTTCTAACACCTGGCCACAGCCTCTGTTACTCTTTTTTAATATACAGTATAGTAAATTACCAAATAATGTTGTTTTACATAGAAATGTCACCCTCAAAACAAAGGGGGTGAAATAAAATCTAAGTGAGCAGTTTGTGTGAAGTCATCAGGTGACAGGAGACATTGGTGGTCTGTTTTTATAGTTTTCAGCTGTTGATGTGGTTTGAGCTGTGCTGCTTCTCTTTTGCCTGGTGTGGGTCTGTGTACTTTAGCAGCCTGTTTCTGCTTAATTCATGCTGCAGGCTGCTCTATATATTTACCTGATATTCACACAGTGTAAGGCATGAGAGCATGACAGGTTGTACTAACTGCCTGAGAGCACACACATGACTTCTTCATGTAACTATGGATAATAATAACAGCATATAATTTGATGGAAGAGTGGTTTAGCTTTGTTGCTTTATGTGAATGAGTGGGCTAAAGAAATATTAGCAGATAATCCTGAGTAAGTTCACAGTAACAACAGCAACAACATTTATAAGAAAAGAACATCACCTTGAATGGAATTTGTATTTTACTCTAGTTCTGTGATTTTAGACAGAAAAGTCCATATCTGCAAATA
>NW_018127982.1:1767894-1772076 GCF_001952655.1 Monopterus albus
TCTCCTGTTGTTTGTCTCCATTATTAGCTGCACGAAGCCTTTGAAGCTTTCACGTTGTTGGTCCATCAGCGCGATGTACATCTGTTCCGTTATTTGCGCCGCTTTGTGCTGTATTTCTTCTTCCTCCATATCCTCAGTCGTTCCTGATTTATTAGTTCTTCTCCCCCTTTGAGGTATTTAGTGGTTGTAAAGTATGTTCAAAGACTTGAAGTGTAGAGCAGTCAAGAGGAGCAGTAAAGACGTCTGCTCTCACTTGCAACCCGGAAATATCATTGTTACAGTACACACTGGACTTCACTCTCCCAGACTATGTTAAATTATTTTTAAAAGGCAATTTACCTGAAATAATTGCAATGTGGCTTCTCACTAGCTCAGTTAGCATTCATGTTTTATTATGTTCTTTCATGTTTTGGACGCTGATCGTCTGAGGATCATGGTTATATGATGTTTTAATTACATTTGGATTGATTTAGTTTTTGTTGTCTTCTTTTTTTTAGGCGTGGTTCAGCTTAATGTGACACCACAGATTCTAGATTGTTTTTTCTTTACAGAGTTGTGAAGGTCACATGTCATTTTCACTAGGATCTCAAAGTCCTGATATTGAACTCTTTAACTCAGTAACAATAAACTTAATGTACCGATATATGAAATAGAGAAACCTAGTGAATGGTTGAGAAATGGGAAGCGGAGAAGCCTTAGCTTTTGGAAACAACTGATTGATTATCAGAACGGTTGTAGATCAGTTTTTGTCAATTGCGTACTTGGTTGATTAATTGATTGTTTTAGTGTTGGGACCCTGAAGTTGTACAAGAGGGTCTGGCAAGGATGTGATGGTTGTCTAGATTTTCATCTTCACAATGTGATAGGGGATAAAAGGACAATATTATGACAAATACATTAGTGAGTGTACAGGGTGATGGGAAAGCGAATCAAGCAAGCATATGATACTGTACCTCCGTGTAATGTAATGGGGTGTATGGACATACAGTGGTTATTTCTCATCATGTTATACTGTAAATCTTGTGACTAACTTCAATACAGGAGGACTCTCTTCAAGATAAAAGGTAAACTTTACTGTCATTTGCACCTTTGGTAAAGTTGTCACAACTTAATTAAATTGGATGCTTTATTCAGATCTAGTAATATCTTCAGGTAGATGCTAGTACATTCTTCTGCTTATAACACTTTTCTTCTTATGGACAATGGATAAATGATAGTTATTTTAGTTTTGTGTGTTTTTCTGCTGAGTGTGTGTTGACTCTCCCTGGGTTGCATGTATGGATGTTAAAATCTTTTCCCACAGAAGTCACAGATTTGCCCTTAAACCCACACCTGTCACCTTCTGATGAATGCTAGATAAAAATATTTTAGTTTCAAATTCTTACCATTTGCTAAAAGGTTGTTCAGATCTAAAGTTAGGAGGTTTAAGGGTAGTCTATAGAGTGCTATTTTGTAATGTTAATACAAGTTTTGACATCCTGATAGGGAAATGGGTTAGGATGTGCAGGAGTATTTGCTCCTGTGTGGTCTGTGTTGTTTGTGTTTCCTCTTTGCAGGACAGAGAGGCTCAAAAGGATGGAGACTCCAAAATGAGAGCAAGAGATGTCGTGTACGTGAAGGTGCCCCGGAGGAGGAGAGACCCTCTTTGCGAAAAAGGCCTGTACATGGAGTGAAAGCTCCCAAGGACAGAGATGGCTTAGATCTGATTCGATTCGAAGATGTGATCCAAGGGACTCCTTGGATGAGGAGGGAGTTCGAGTGAAGCTGATGCTCCCCTTGATGACAATGCTGATTATGACACAGCTGTGTTCTCATCTATCTGACCCTCATGAGGAGGGAGTGCAAGTCAGACGTACTGAGGTCAGTCATGCACAGAGAGGTCAAGAGAGAAACATTGCAGCCGGTGAGGATGGAAGAAAGCAAGTGGTGACAGATGGAAACTGCAAGGAACTGAACTGATCAAAGGACAATGGACTTGGACATTATATTTTTACATATTCCCCAAAACAGAACAAAACAAAGAGTAAAACAAAAAGATCAAACAATAATCAATATAATATATATTGGGGTTTTTGCCTGAATCTCTGTGAACACTGACTGCGTTCTTATCTTACAAGGGGATTTGTTAGGGTGATTTTCATTTTTAGATAGAAAAGAATATAATTAGTTAGGGTTTTTATTATATAGCATACATAAGTTTATATACTTTAATCTCACAGTTGTGTTTATGTTATGTAGTTACATATCACCCTAAGTGTGCACTGAATCACTGGTCAGTATATTGTGTTAGCCAACTGGAGCACTGGTTAACATCAAGGGAGACTGGTTCACTAAAACACTGAAATCTCATTAGATTTACAGCTTTAACAAAGAGGGTCCACAGATACTTTATTACCACCACCTGGCTAATGGGACGGGGGAACTATAGTTTATTGGAATTCCTTGAATAGTTGAAACAGAGATTAGATCTGAGTCCAGGAAGAGAAAGCAATATACACACACAGACAGAGCAGTTTTATTGGAACAGGAGAGTAATGTCTAAAATGTAGCAGTTCCTTGGAAACAAAGGAAGACATAAGTGTCTATGTAGGAATTAAGACAGTATAGGTATTCCTCTCTTTCTAGGGCGCTGTCCACAACCATTGGAGCAGAGAGGATGATTGGAGGATGGACGGACTGAAGGACCAATCTTGGGAGAGTTAAGTTTAAACCCCAACTGCTCCCCAACTGTTTTGGACCAATCAGATAGTAACATCTTTTCATACAAATATTGTATACCGCCAAGTTGGAGTCAGTCTTTTCTGTTTTTCCTAAGCAGTCAAGATCCATGTGCACATGCTTATTTTGATACGTTAATGCATAATAAATTTCACACTGTGAAATATCTTTATATTTAGTCTTTTCTTTTCAATATACGAGAACACGTTCGACAGGGAACAGAGTCAACTCATTCTGGTTGTTTATTCTTGTTTATTGTTGTTACTTTTATGTTCATGTTTGTTCATTTGTCTGACTGTTATGAATAGGAAGTTAGGTGCCATTTTATACAGTTGATTTGTTCACCATAGTTAATCACTACTAACTTTGCAAAGGTGTAGTGGTTAACAATAAACAAGGTTCCAGAGGGGATATGTAATAGAACAGTATGTAGTTCTATATAAATAATATATGGATATTATTTGTGTTAGTTGTGTAAGGATGTAAGGCTGAGCTAAGTGTGTACGGAAGCTTGATTTGTTTCTGGCGCAGGCAAGAATATCTTGGGCTGTGTCCCCCTTGTATAACCTATGGGTCAACATCCTGAGTGACTTCCTCCTCAGATAGGGAATGGATATACTGTAGCTGTAGCCTTATGTGAACTGTTGTGTGCTCTGTTCAGGTTTAGAAAAAGGAAATGTGCACTAGGTCAATGCAACCTAGAAGTTCATATACTGGACAGTTTAGGCAATGCTCGGAAGAAGGTGTGTGTGGGTAGCTGGCATGGGACCGCGTCTTCATGGCTCAGGCCATGGAGGGCTGTGTGAGTACGAGCAGATAAAAAGCTGGGTTAGAGGAGAGAGGAGAGAGAATGCTACTGGGACGGTAAACCGTGTACTTTTTGGGGACCCAGCCGGCTGGGGGGGCGCTGAATTAAGACTGACAACTGACTGTGGGCTGACAAAGACTGACAGACTCTGTGACAATTCTTATGTAATACTGTATCTATTCCATTGCAGGAGGAGTGAATCTGTTGTCTGTTCCCTAACTACAAGATTATGTGTTTAAATACTGCTATATTCAGAATAATTGTATTATTAAATGATCCTTTAAATTGGGATGGTTTGTCTGAATTAATTTAGTTGGCATCACACTCCAGCCATGACACTATAGTTCCACAACTTTACTATTTTACTTTATGATTTCATGAAATAATTTTCCAAAAGAAAATACATACAGCAGTTCAATCAGCTATTTCTCTTTTTAAGAATAAGGATAATCACCTTTATTGGCCAAGTATGTTACACACAAGGAATTTGTTTCCAGTATAGAACCCACTGCACCACTGTCGCCTCCCCCTTTTTAATTTAAGGATCTTTCATATTATTGGACTGTCAAGCAGTTACCCTGCTGTACTAATGCCATGAAATGTTTATGTACAACAATATGGTAGTAAAAAGTTTCCACAAAGATCTGGGAATAACT
>NW_018127983.1:0-5156 GCF_001952655.1 Monopterus albus
CTAGAGAAGAATGAAACCATCACAATCGTTCCAGCAAACAAAGGCAGATGTACGGTAGTCCTAAACTCAGCTGACTATCAGACCAGAGTTTCCGACCTCCTCTGTGATTTTATTTTTTTCCATTTGATAAATAAGGACACCAAATAAAAATGTTTATTTTATTGTGCTTTAAATATACTGCATTTGTGCCTCTATGCTGGAGAGCTACAGCAGGAAGCATTACAGTGTGTCGCATTCTTGTGAACGTAATATGTTGGGAATGCCATGAGGGAATTTATTCAAATGTCCGCTTGGACTCAAGAATGAACTGATTAGATTTTGGTGGTTGAAGGTCAAAGGTCAAGGTTGGTGATCTCACATCAGTCTCATTCCCATGAATTCAACTGGTTGGTGGAGGCACGAAGCTGTGAAGGAGAAGGGCCGTGGAAGATCATTTAATTTGCTTTAACTTATTTGTTTGCACAAATCCCACTGATATTCCAGCAGTGGCTGCACCAACATAAAGTCAGTTGTCTATAAAACTGTAGTTGGATTTTATTTTTAACTGTCTCAACTTTGATAGGCATAGCTTTTTTTTTTGGTACTATATATTGGCATAGCCCATCTTCCCCAAACATTTCAAATCAACTGGAAACTTTGTGGTGAGTGAAAAATGTACAAAGCTTACACGTCCTGATAGTAGAACATTATCAAGATGTACAATACAGTGCAATCAAAGTGAATCACACAGGTCTTAAACTCTACCTAACTTAAATAAATCGTCTATTCTTCTTTTTAGCATTATATCAATGAGTCACTTGCCCCAAAACACTAGACAAATATCAGCTTATGTCAATCATTTTTATTATGATACTCAGACAACAGCATGGTTCATTCTCAACTGGATGCTTGTAAAGGACGGACAAACTCACACAGGCTCATGTTTGTGTCTTTCACAGTCACCTTGTCACATTGTGCTTCCTCTGAGTGTTGAAACATAACTACCATTTGCTGTCAGTCCATGTGGAGCTGTGGGACATTTAATGAAGCAGGGCCACTGGAAACAGAAATGAACATGATCTCTTTATACGTTCATGTTTCACTGAAAAAAAATGAATACAAATTATTTGGACACATCAATCAACCCGCTTCTTCAAATATCTCACCGTCCTCTGGAACGCCGTCAACTGTCAAAATCCAGCTTTTCTAACCAAATTTGTAAAAATATTGTAAAACCAAAAGGAAGGCTTTAAACAAGGATTGTCTTTCAATGTTTTAAAAATATTACTCCAAAGAGTTTTTGGCTGTTCAGAGTAACAACTCAAATCATTTGGTTTCGGTCATCTGATCCATCAGGATTTGGTATTTCTATGCCCTCAAAGCTTGTGCAGCTTCAGATTTATTCTCAAACCTGATTAGACAATAGTAACAGGTCAGGTGTGGGTCTGAATTAGGTTCTTTTGGTTAGGACCCATTTTACATGAATGAATGCCAAAATATTCTCTCCTATTCTAGGCATTCAAAGCTGCACTAATCAATATGTTTATGTTAATGTAACATGGAAGGGGTTGTTCATAGTGACAAACCCAAAGAGATGTATCACAAAGCTCATGACTTCAAAGCTATTTTGGACTTTCTGTTTTCTGACCCACAAAATCAATACATTTGTGCAACTTTAAATTAGAATGAGAAAACATGCTGCTGTCATTCACATAAACTCAAATACCAGTAAACACTTTGGCAATAGCCATCACATTAACTGCATGGGCAGCTCAAAAATGCACCACCCAAAGGAAATGTCAAGGTTTAATCACAGTTTTAGGGCTACTGTTCAGTTTTAAGAGGAAAGCTGTCATAGTGGCTTAAACTCACTCACAATGAAAACTTGGACTGTCAACTTGAGTCAGTATTGTGAATCAGTAGAACAAAGCAGCTGATTCATTTTCTTTTGTACTGATCTTTGCTAGATACCGCTGCAGCTTTATCTGCTTTGCTGCAAAGACTTTTGAGGCGTTGTATGCCGAGGCCATGCCATGAGTGCCTGTTACAAGCTGACTCTCACCCCTCCCTTCTGATATAAAATTTCATATTTATTGTTTGTCTTACAAACAGGTGCACAACGCTTCAGTTGAAGCACAGTGTTATGTGTTTCTCACAGACGTGCCGTGCACACAGTCTGACAGGTCTTGCAGCCAAGAACTGTACATTCCTCTACACATGTGCTCAAACACCTTTTCCACATGCTCTAGATGCACACTACTGCACAAATGTACTGAGAGCTGTTTGAAGTCGGGTGCTTTGCAAGTAAAGCACTCAAACCCAAATAGCAATGAGAATTGGTTACTATGAAAACTAGGCACAAACACCCCAAAATCACGAACTACACTTTGCAGCATTTGCAGAAGTCTGGATTATTTCCTGTGTGATTATTCCCTCGGTTTTCCCACACAACAGAACTGACTTCATACAGAGGAGAAAAGAGGTAAAGCTCATGGCCGGACTGCCTGAAGAGTAAGCACTATAGAGCCTTGTCAAAGCCACAGAGAAAGGAAGAAAGCCAAGGATGAAGGTCTCCAAGTGCAGGCAGGAAGAGAATGGAGGCGAGTATGCAAGCACACAAAGCAACTGACTTCAGACAATCACACTAACTCCTCCCAGGACAGAGGGTGTGTGGCCTGAAGCTCCCACACATTCTCAACTCAATATGAAGTTCTAGCTGGAGGAAAACTGATGCCAACTCATCACTCAATATGTGTGACTGAACTCTCAAGGCATCCAATTCTCTGTGTGCGCTGACAAACACTGCGTGGTCTCACACAGTACTACAACAGTCGTGGCTGCTGCTCTCAGCAGTTCTGATGCCTGTATGTAGAACGCACCATGCCTGCACTACTTCCCACACAGACACTGGTATTTACATAGTAACAACACACCAGGCAGGGCCTTGCCGCAGCCCGCCATGAAGCAGCTGCAGTTACCAACAACTTATCTGGAGCCATTGTTGTAGCTCGTCATATTAGCTAACAATAATGTTTTTCCCTCGTGTTAATCCGATTGATATTGGTGTGCAAGTAAATGCATTTGCATAAGTGCTGCGATAATTAGTCAAGTTACTGATAAGTCAACAAAAAACTGTCAGCAGTTTCAACTATCAATTGATCATTTAGATAATGTCTATGAAAAAAAAGGTGAATCATTTTCTGGTTCTCATTGTTTTATACTATCAATCATTTTGAGCATTAGGACATTCTGAGGGGCATCTTTCACTATTTTTTGGCAATTTATAAACTAATTGGGAACAAAAATATTAGCATACTGTCACCATTTGGTACACGATGATTCACGCTGATCATAAATGAGACTCTTACATCTGAGGATGTTCAGACATAATCACTTGACTTGGAAAAAAGCAACACACACACACACACACACACACACACACGCTATCTATGGTGCATCGAGTGAAAAAATTTACATACTGACAATTTTTTTAAAAGAAGCAAAAAAAAAAAGACATTTTCAAATCATCAAAGTGATAATTATTGTGTGAACAAATGCAAAACAACTGCTGCGTTTGCATAGTGTAGAGCTCAGTTTCTATGAAGATGATTTCAGGATTCAACTAAAATAACCCCAAAGAGGATCAGCATGTACTGTAGCAAACAACTTGACATTATATCGTTCAGGTCAGTGGTGGCCTGAATACATGTTTGAGACAAATGTTTAAACACTGCCAAAGACTCAATGCCCCACTGCAGACTCTCACAGCTCTGTCGCAGCAGGTTATTTCTCAAACTACTGATGCCTAGAGGGACAAAGCCAGATTAATGTAGAGAGCAGTTATTGTCAGACCAATTTGTTAGTGTTCTTATTCATTAAGCAAAGCAATCACATTGTTGTTTAACTACAAACAGTAAAAACCATAACTGAATACACAAACCTTTCATTAATACACACCAAATACTTGCACTGTCAAAAGAGTCGGAGTCAGTACCATGCCCCAGAGCATCACACAAGATGGCAGGTGAACCAGTTGGCAGTGTGGCTGCACATTCAGTGGATGGTCATATTCATAGAGTCTGTAGTAATGACAGAATAGCCACGTTTGGTTTGGTCTTTTGTCAGTCATCATACCCATGTGCTTCAGTTTTATCACTTACGTCTTCATGTTGCCAAAGGGATTTATGGCAACCAAGAGCCATAGTTAGTGAGTACTGAGACAGCGGCTTTTGGTCTGACACTGAGACAAAGTAGTGTAGGTGTGGAAGACCACATGCTGCATGTGAAGGGACAAAACGACTCAATATCAAGGATCTGCAAAAAACAGACCATTTCATTTGAGCTGTTATTATCATGTTGTCACTTGTTGTCCACGCTGCAATTTGCAGAGCTAGTTGTTGCCATCCAGATGGTTTGGCAACTTTAAAGTGAAGCCAACATGAGCAGTGAGGAGGTGTCCCCTGCATTTCCTGTCAGGATCTTCACTGTAAACAATCTAATAATAAAAGTCAAATGTACAACAGAACATTGTTTTACATGCCTATAATTTTTATAGATATTTTTATAAACATAAATGAAGGAACATTTCCCGCTTTCCCTATAATTTGCAAAATCACATGGTTCTTTTAAGATCATTTCCTAGGTAATTAATAGGAAATTATGAACCTGTAAAATAAAGCTGGGGGAGAAATACCTTTGATTTCTGATCATGATCTGATGTTTTGGAAAACTCAAAAGCCTGTTCTGTTTGTTATTGTATACCGTCCACCTGCTCCTTATTCAGAGTTTTTAAGTGAATTCTCAGACTTTCTGTCTGATTTAGTGCTTAGTACAGATAAAATAATCATAGTAGGCGACTTTAATATTCATGTAGATGCCGACAATGACAGCCTCAACAATGCATTCTGTTCATTATTAGACTCAGTTGGCTTCTCTCAAACTGTAAATAAACCCACTCACTGTTTTAATCACACTCTTGATCTGGTTCTGACATATGGCATCAAAACTGAACACTTAATAGTTTTTCCCCAAAACCCTCTTCTGTATGACCATTTTCTAATAACTTTTGAATTTAAATTAATAGATTATACTCTATGTGGGAAACAATTCCACTACAGCAGATGTCTATCTGGCAATGCTGTTACCAAGTTTAAGGAAATAATTCCATCATTATTTAC
>NW_018127983.1:10441-54362 GCF_001952655.1 Monopterus albus
CTGTAAAATTCAGAATAGAATTTAAAATCCTTCTTCTAACATACAAAGCCCTTAATGACAAGGCTCCATCATATCTTAAAGACCTCGCAGAGCCTTATCATCCCAACAGAGCACTTTGCTCTCGGAGTGCAGGTTTACTTGTGGTTCCTAGAGTCCACAGAAGTAGAATGGGAGGCAGAGCCTTTAGCTATCAAGCTCCTCTCCTGTGGAACCAACTCCCAGTCACAGTTTGGGAGGCGGACACCCTCTCTACCTTTAAGATTAGACTTAAGACTTTCCTTTTTGATAAAGCTTATAGTTAGGGCTGGATCAGGTGACCCTGAGCCTTCCTTTAGTTATGCTGCTATAGGCCTAGACTGCTGGTAGTCCTCCCATGATGCTCTGACCTCCTGTCCTCTCATATCTCTCCACGCATCTATATGCCACCATTACACATTACTAACTTTGTGTCTCCTCTCTCCCGTAGTGTGTCCTCTCTCTCCCTGTACCTTTCTGCAGGTTACCCTGGCCCTGGAGCTCTATGTTTCTGATGAGCAGTCACTGGCCACATCGACCTGATCAGTGTTTGATTGTTGTGTCTTGTTGCTTTTCTTCTTTTCTCTCTCTCTTCTTTTCTATCCACTCACCCCAACCGGTCGAGGCAGAAGGCCGCCCACCAAGAGCCGGGGTCTGTCGGAGGTTTCTTCCATTAAAGGGAGTTTTTCCTCCCCACTGTGCTTGCTCAAAAGGGATTTGTTGGGTTTTCCCTCTGTAATAATAGTGATAAGAGTAAGGTCTAGACCTTACTTTGTAAAGTGTCCTGAGGTGACTTTTGTTGTGATTTGGCGCTATACAAATAAAATTTGATTTGATTTGATTTTAATCAGCAAATCTGCTGGGTTACACAGCATCCCAACCAGTCTGACATCTCATGTTCAGACTTAAATGTAAAACACAGGTTCTATACACACCCACTAATACAACCCATTTAATCCGTCAAGTCCACACTAGCACAATAATTCAATACAATATAAAGACCACAACTTACACACCCTGATTTGTCATGCACCGCTGAACACAGGGAGCTCTCTTCACAGTGTCCAAACTCTCCCTATACTGTAGCACTTTGAAAACCTCAGAACATAAGGCTCTTAGTCATCATCTGATAAGGTACATTTCAACAGTACTGAGTTCTTTCTTGCAGGGAACCCGGGCAGTAATCATATAGCGGCACTGTTACACTAAACTAAAGGAACAATCATGAAAATGTATGGATGAAAACAGATTTTTATTGTTTTTATTCACTGATTTTAAAGCAAGTGCTTTAATTTGAGGTGCATTTTTTGCAAGTAACTGACAACACCGACTCTCCTGATTATGTACCACAGTTTGCTAATTTAAAAGTGCTGTAAGTTGCTCTAGTCTGGTTTTTAGGTCAGTGTTGCACTCGAGTGGACACTTTGGAATTCACATTTTAGGCACATTCAAATAAAGCTTGTAGAAAAATAGGTTTTATGGAGTACTTTTGTTAAGACAATACTGCAACCTTTCTTCTCACTCTAGGTTATCAGCTACAGAATTTCAACATATCTTTTTAATAACAGAAGGAGTAAACAGTATTTAATTAAAAAAATATATCTCAGATGGGATCATTTAAATTTCCACAAGCTAGAATGATTCTTATTTTACACGAATATTTAGCGCCTCCCACAAACTCACGTGGCCTTTTTAGACAGAGCAGGGCTCTATATTTGTGCTCTATGAAATTAGTAAACCCGTTGATGTTCTTTATACACCAGACTGACCAAGAGAGAATATGAAGGTATGCCATACCATGTTGAATATTGGGACGGGGGCACCATTTTGGGAGGAGGAGCTATATTTGCCTGCATACATTCTTATTTTGTTTGGCTAAGAAGTTGCTTAAGTCATTTAGATCTCACTTAACTGACTATAGCTAACTTATAGTGGACCTAGAAATCCCATCAATGAGAGCAACAACTTCACATTCTCTATTTCAGCAAGACTATGTAACTTTTAGATAAGAAATACCACAATCTTCTTCTGGCGAGTGAAAAGTTGAATTCATAGGGAACAAAAACATGCCTTAGCTCAATTCAGTACACTGAATTTTACTGCTATGGCCTGCCTTGGTCTTGTTTAGCTTACACTGTCTAACATCAGAAAACTCAGTAAATATGGCTCTACGACACACATTACTGATAGGCTTTATAACTCTTCAGTGGGCAACTTTGGACAGAAACACATCTACTCCAATGTATATTCTGTAACAGTTTTTTTTTTGTACTACACAGGACTACATCTGCTGGAAGGGAATTATTTTCTAAGGCATCTGGAGTGGCTTCAGCTGTGTAAGGAATCAATACACGTTGATGAAGCACAACCTGTTGCTATAGCAGCATTTTGGTTAGCTAGCTAGCTTATGAATGCCATAAAGCAAATGTGCACTTCTCAGTGTGGCAGAGTGGACTTGATAGACACTGCATATGCAAAGTAATTACAAAATGGAACCAGTGGACTTGATAGACACTGCATATGCACTGTAATTACAAAATGGAACCAAGAGAATAAAAACCAAAACAGAAAAGGATTTTCTGTTCACAACTAAAGTACATTCCACTGCTAAAATGCCAGGCTTACTGACTCTCTGTCACTGCTATTCAGCATAACCATGCATCTTTCTGGACTGTATTAGTAAAACTGCCTTGACATAACCAGTGTAACGTAGCAAAATTATGCCATTTTTTGGCAACTGTGTTTCAAAATGAAATTTCTGTCACATAACTGATTCATAAACTCAGTACATTGTCATGCAACATTTCTTGAAGCTGGCAATCCCCCATCTTGTATTTTGAGTCTACCAAAAACAGATCCCTTGGTGAAACTTATTCCCAGGAGAGGAGAGTAATATTACAATGCTGGGTGTGTAGTCTGCCTGTCAGCCTTCTGGTTCATGTATAAACTAACTGAAAGACTAACAATAACATTACACTTCATCTGTCTAGAGCAGCCACTGCAGACTCTCCCTTCATTTTGCATCAGTACTGCACAAACTTTAAAACCACTAGGTATAAGATTTGAACATTTTGGTGAAAGCAACACACTGATTGCACCAATCTCTCCCAGGATTGTATTTTTTTAAACAAACACAAATTTGCCTTTAGTATAATTTTATAAAACACTACAAAATTCTAGTGATGCTACACTACCCTACATGACAGAGCAATAGCTGACTGTGTGTCTCAATTTGCTATTGTCTTAGCAAGTCTCTGAACAGTGATATACTGCTCAACACTTTGACCCTGGACTAATTCAGATTCTATGAGGTCATACGAGACATTTTCTACCCTAGTTGGAACAACAGGTCCTTTTGTTCATAGACTAGATTAGATAAACCTTATATTTATAAATTAGTACTTTTCTAACCTCAAAAGCCACAAGAATCTCATTTTCAGCACATTCTCAAAATTGTTTACTTGATCATGTGCCATTTCAGCCTTGCAGGTGAAACACGAAACTCAGCGTATGTCCTCTAAAGTGGAAGCACAGTCAACAGATGCTAAAAGCTATGCTCTGAGCATGCAGACTTTTGTAACTAAAAAGCTACAAAGCATAAGGCTACAGGGCAGGGCACAAGGAGCCCTTGGCTTGCTCAGATAATGGCAGGGAGGGAATGAGATCTACCAGCTGGAGCTCACTCCAAACTATTTCTGCATAAAAAGTGCCTGAGGAGCCAGCAGAAACTATCTGGGACATCTCCTTGTACCATGCATTTCCGCCCATTAATGTTCACCAGAATATAAACTGGCAAGAAGAATATAAAAATTATTATTATTACTCATTTAACACCAGGATAGAACACCAGTTTCACTACAGGATATCTTCAGTTGACAGGGATGATCAGGATTGTAGGTTTGACACATACTGTAAGCCTCCTATTCATTAGTATAAGGAGATCACTGTTATTCCTCACTCAGCTAATGAGAATAGTTTCAATAAAGTGTATTTCAAAAAATGCTGCTATTTAGATGTAATGGAAAGCACAGAGTCTCAAGCTTTTGCTATAGCAACCTTGTTGTTGTGATTACGCACTATGCCAGTGTGGTCATTTCTATGACGTGAATTGAAAGCTACAACAGGAAATGTTATCCTCAGACCACAGATCTCTTGCCAAGAGGCATTCAATAAAAGAGATGCAGCTGATGCATTAAGTGGAAGTGCACTGACTGGAGGCAGCAGAAACAAAGTGTTGCTGTACACTCCTCATAGCTCAATTCAGGCTGAACTCAGCATGAAACACAGAGTTACTGTAGAGGTTCACAGGGATAGCATGCAGAATGTTTAACTACACTCACTGAACTGCATCAGTTTAAACTGCAGGGTGGCCACACATAACTTATAGGGAGTAAGCCACTCCTCCCATTGTGATGCCCTGAACAGGCATCACAATTTTTTCATGCAAACAATGGAAATTGAGCTTTCATTGCACAGTCTGATACAGGTAACCTCTTTTGTAAGCGCTGAGAGGGTAGAAGGTAGCCACAACAAATTTCCCATCAAAGGTTCGACCTGTCAGCAACCTCTGAGCTTCTTTGGAGTCACTGGAGCTGGCATACTCCACAAACACCTGGTGGGCACACAAAGGACAAACAGGCGCATTAGTGTGTGAATGTATGTAAAAACTCGGATGTCCGCTGGGCGCAGCACATTCTGGTCGCTCCTCGGTTTCAATACAGTTCCAGAATTCACTGGATGGGTTTCACAGACAAGATGTTTTTAAGCAGCCTGCCCTTCAGCAAACATATTTCATATTACAAGCTTATAGAATATACTATATGTTTACAGTTCATTTAGCTGATTATTTGCCGTACTTTACTTGGTTACCACACATTGGCTCCTATCTATACTTTTTCTCCTGAACTGTCTATTACAGTAGCAGCATTCACAAGTGCATGGCAGTGAATCATCTCCAGAAGCCCCAACAGAGCTGGATGGTGTCCCCGGTGGGGACTGGGAGTGAGTAAACACTGTATCTGTACTGTGAAAGTCCTTGAATCACTGAAATTATCAAACAGAACCATCCTGAACAGAATGGCTAAAGACCAGATTTCATTTCAACGCATAATAAAAAGAGTGTATTGTCCCCTTTTCCTCATATTTTACACCACTTTTTCTACTTATGCTACTGCACAACAATGTGCATAAAGTTTGCTGTGCTAATACCTCATGAAGTCTGCCCGTTTCCAACAGAGTAGAGGTTTCCTCTGATGAAACTGCTCTGAAGTAAATGTTACTGAGGATTCCCTGTGGCACCTTGGTTTTTACATTAAGTGAAACAATTTTTGAAGATGCTGATTAATAACACAGCTGCCTTACCTGTCCTTTTCCTGGGTTCTCCTTGGGGATGAGCAGAGAAACCACTGAGCCGTACTTCTGGCACTCCTCTTTCATGTCCTCCAGGATGTCTGGGAACAACAGGATGTTTTATGTATGTAAGAAACCAAATATCAATACAGAAATGTACAAAAAACAAACAAAGAAACTAACAAAAAACTAACTGCACTATGTTGTACCTTCATATTCTTCTTCATTGTGGAGATGGCTGTCGTCAATCAGGTTGAGCAGACGAAGAACAGGAGAGGGCAGCAGAACCAGGTCCTCAATGTGAGGAGCTGGTTCACACACATACACAGGTAAATATGACACACTGAGATGTATGCTCACTTTGGTCACAAATACTGACACATACCAAAGGGAATACTGAAGAATGGGCTCAGCAGGGCAGTTTCAGCTGTGCATCTTTGCTTTGGGTCACTGAGAAGCATGCTGCAGACAGAGTAACACAGGCCTAATCAATAACCAGAGACATACAGACAACGCTCCTCTGACAAGTATGTCATCGTGTGGCATAGTTCACAGTAGAAAAGATAATGGGGTCACCTTTTGATAAGGTCTCTGAGGTGATAGACAGGGATGGCAGGGCACACCAGACTGTTGCTGGCAAAGATATGGTCAACGATAGCAGCACTGTTATCCTATACAAGAGGAAAACATTGCACAATAGCAGTTTAGTACTACAACAAAATATCTGCATTATTAGACTTTTTCTTGTTGAAAAAAATTATAAACACTCATAAAGTTCTACAAAATTCCTTTTGTTTTTTATTTTGGGCCTGCAGCCTTATTATAATGTTTCTTGTATTAATTCTTATTCAATATTTTATGCTTTTTTCTTTCTATTTCCATGAGAAGCACTTTAATATAGAGGCAACTGTCAAAGTGATTATTACAAAGAGAGTGGCTCACTGGTATGTTTTTATTAGTTTTTGGACATTTGTGGAAAATAACTCCCCCAAAAATAAAAAATAACCAGCCTTACACTTTAAGCAAGGAAAATGAATCTTAAGGAAATCAAATCCATCAAATACTCAAGCAGATTGTTCTTCCTATAACCTCTAGAGTCCTGAGCTTTGGAAACCCAAGCTGTGCGGTCCTCATATGAGGACGCAGGGACTCTAGAGGTTAATGATTTAATCAGTATGAATTTTGAACATGTCCACATTTTTAAAATGTTGTTATTCCAAAATCATCAATCTACCCTGCATCGAGCTTCGACATACCTTCCACTCCTGAGAGCGGACGGTGTCTTTAAGTTTGATTCCTGAGAACATCTCCAACAGGATAATGCCCAGGCTCCACAGGTCCACAGCGACTGTGCAGCCCGAGTCTCCCTCCACCTCCACTCCAGCCTGAGCGAGGCTATTCTGAAGCTCAGCCTCCGGAGCGCGATACCCGTCTGTCTGGATGTACTTGACATCCTGGAGTCAAGAAATACAATAATCAGTCCCAGCTCTTCTTTTACCGACTTTCAAATCTGAAGACACACGCACCTGGTTTCCCTCTTTGAAGCTGAGTCCGAAGTCGATGAGCTTGAAGCACTCGTCATCAGGACTCCAGAGGATGTTGCGTGGCTTGAGGTCGGCGTGAACATAGCCTTCCCTGTGAAGAAAGGTGAGAGCCTCCCTGTAGCACAGTGCTGAACAAGCCACATGGAGTGGCCCTGCTGGGGTCTGCCAATAAATATCACACTATGAAGTTAGACAGAAAACCAAAGCACTCCTAAATATATAAAGCTTTACAGTGCCTGTGATACCTTTATTCATTATATTATTAACACAGAATAAGGGGACCATATGGAAGGAAAAGAAAACTTCTGCAATTAAGCTAGTATGCTTAGTATGGCTTTATATGTAATGTGATATACAGCTAAAGGTAATTTGCAGCACAGCACTCCTAAATATATAAAGCTTTACAGTGCCTGTGATACCTTTATTCATTATATTATTAACACAGAATAAGGGGACCATATGGAAGGAAAAGAAAACTTCTGCAATTAAGCTAGTATGCTTAGTATGGCTTTATATGTAATGTGATATACAGCTAAAGGTAATGTGCAGCACAGTTGTTTTACCAACAGAAAGCAGAATGTACTGCTCTGAATGAAGCTTTTGAGTAAATAATCTATTTCTGATACAATGTATCAGTGCGTTATCAATACTCTGTAATTTTTCAATGCTTTAAGAAGCACAAACAAAATTCCATCATATCAATCAGCAGATGTTTGAGCAAGAATAAAAAGAAAAGAGAAAAAGAAAAACTCCCCGCCTGTCTAGGTATCACTGTTTGGTTTGTATTTCTTGTGGGGCCATTAGGGTGAACTGGCCGTTTAATGGCACAACTTATGAAACAGATGTCACAGATGTGGTATAGGTGGAGGATTAACACATCAAGCACTAGTATACATATATCAGGAAAAAAAAAATCACGACCCACCTACCACCCTGGGTACCACTGCTGCCTCTGACCAACAGCTCAGACACACTGACATCCAAGAGCTCCAGCAGAAGACAGCGGGTGGCAACACCCATACAGCTGTGGTTGGTGAACACCCCATACAGTGTCACTGTGAGGAGAATAAATTTGTCATTACAAACACCGAGGCCTGTAATGGCGCATTCACTTCATGTTGACAGTACATACGACCTTTCTAGTGACAAGTACTACTTTATGAAAATGAGTGACTGTGACCCTCCTAGTACTAATGCATGTTCTACATGAAATGAATAAAGACTTCTGGGGAAAGTGTCTACACAAATATAATACAGTAGGTTTACAAAGCTAACTCTTGTCAACCATTTGCTACATTTTACTGTGGAACAACAATGTGAGATTTTGAAACAAGGCCATGTTACTGAAACCAGTTCCTACTTCACAGTCTGTCATAAACGGAATTATAACACGGACCTTGACTATTTTAAAATGATCTAACATGAGAATATAGGACTAATTACAAACAAATTAGAGCGACAGATTGTCTAAAGGAAATCGGCATTTGCTTTCTTAGAAACAGTATCAGACTGCACCATGACAGTTTTCTAGGATGGTTCTAAGCAATGACATAAACGATTATTACTTTTATTAGCTGAAAATGTTGTTATGCTACAGGCGGTATTGAAAGCACATCCCCTGGCTGTCACATGTTTTCAGGGGGTAAAATAACGTCGTTACCGATGTTTTTATGTCCCTGGATGTCCTCCAGCACGGACCTCTCCTTGTGATACCCGTAATCTCCTCCCTGGGTGTCGGCCTGAAACTCCTTGACAGCGGCGGTGGTGGCTCTGCCTGAGCTGACCCGGTACACCGAGGCCGAGACTCCCTGGCCAAGCTGCGACTGGACGGTCCATATCTCGCCGAAGATCTCGAACAGCACCGGCTTCACGTTCTGATCTACGCAACCGTGCGGCGGCATGGAACTGTCCGGATGCGGTGCCTGTACCTTTACGTTCGGCTCAGAAGAACCGCAGTGAGCCATTGGGCAGCGGCAGACGGGAGACAGGAGGAGAGAAGCCAGCTAAATGACAGGTGTGAGCAGGTGCAGGGGCATTGCGAGCGAACCGGGCTCTACCAGCGTCACATAAACATAACAGGACGTGTCACCAGCGGCTAGTAGATAATTCGGTTACACCTGCACCCTTGTTAAAACTAAGCACAAAGTAGAACTTGGACATATTAGACTGCTGTTTTGTTTAGATTATCAAAATGAGCTCACGGCAGTCAGCTGAAAAAGTTAGCTAACTTAGCTCCTTCAAATGGCTAAACTAGCCACTGAATTTGTGCACAAAGACAAACCACTTCCACGATGCCTCTGAAAATGCTTTCCTCATAAGATACCGGATGTTACTAAGGCATTTTAATTAAACATAATTTTGTTTTCACTTTCAACTGCACCGCAGCCAAGCTCTACCTTTAAACTCTTGTTGTTGTTGATACTAATCTTACTTCCGTTTCTCACCTCCCCTCTGCAGGAATACGGTCCGTGTATTTTCTGCAGTCTGCCCCCTCCCGGTGAGGAGTGCACCTACACTCCGTTCTCCTTCTGTCGTTCCTGTGGAGCCAGGGCTTTAGATTTTTGCATTAAAGAGCCCATTTTGCTCATTTCCAGCCATTTAATGTTTAATCTTGGGTACCTCTAAATTAGCTTTGCACTCCTCATAACTCCAAATAGTCTATAATTATTTCAGAATGATAAAACCAAAGAGCCTCCTCCTAAAAACCAGAGGATAGCTTGTGAACACACGCACAACTCTTGTTGCCAGTGTTGTGTCAAAAGTGGACAGCACAAGGAACCGCAACAGCAGTAATTAATTTTCTCCTCTGTAGAAAGGTAAACAGCAGTATATGTACCGCTGAAAAGAGATGTGTAACACTCTAAACAAAGTGGGCAATTGAGCATCATCATAATTTAACTTGCATAATACAGACATAGGCAGAGGCAGCAAAGCAGCCCCACATCATGATGCTCCCTCCACCGTACTTCACTGTTGGGATGATGTTTTCATGTTGGAATGTGGTTCTCTTTTTAAGTCATATGTAGCGCTGTGTGTTCTTCCTAAAAATTTTACCTTCATTTCATCTGTGTTGTTTAGTATCAAGGTGGTCTTTGGCAAACTTCAGGCGAGCTGCAATGTTGTTTTTGGAGAGCAATAGCTTCCTCTGTGGTATCTTGTCATGGTTACCATGTCTGTTCAATTTTTTTGCAAATGGTTGACTCCTGAACAGAGATGTTAACCAACTCCAATGAATCCTTCAAGTATATAGCTGTCACTCTAGGGTTCTCATTTACCTGACCTGGGGTGTTATCTGGGTTTGTTGCCTTATGGGGTCTTCAGGGCTTTGTGTACATCAGCAGATGAGAATGCTGGCCCGTTCTGAGTGTGTGAGAGTCTCATCTGTATTTTACTGTTAGATGTCTTAAAGTGAGGTGACATGGTGATGCAGTTCTTAGTGCTGTCAACTCATAGCGAGAAGGTTCTGGGTTCAAACCTGGGCTAACCCGAAGTTTGCATGTTCTCCCTGCGCCTGCGTGGGTTCTCTCTGGGTACTCTGGCTTCCTCCCACAGTCCAAAGACATGCAGCTTATGTCAGGTTCGGCACGTAAAGTTGCCGATGATGTCGAGGGTGAACTCAATTATAACTCCAGATGAACACAGGTAGAGTATAGATTCTTTACTAGTAACACAAAACAAACAGAACAAAAGTCCAGAATCCAAATCAGGTCACTAATACAATCCAAGGTCAATGCAAACACACATATCCGAGGGATCCACAATCGCATGGTCAGAGAGGAGATATCCGAGGGTCAGTACACAGCAGGCTAACAGAATCAGGGGGGATAAGGCAAAGAACAGTGGTCAAAAGCAATCCACGGTCAGAACAAGAGAGTCATGCACACGAATAATCACTGGAAAGTCAGAGCTGGGGTCTAGAACAATCTGGCAGCTTTCCGGTGGAGGGAAAGCTGCTTATATCGGGGTGAAAACAGGTGTAAACAACTGAGTACTGATTAAAGTAAAAAGTCCGTAACTGAGCTATGGCTAAACAGGAAGTTATGTCAAAACAAAAGCATGTAACCGGAAACAGGTGGAACAGAATCATGACGGCTTAGGTTGATTGGTGACTTTAAATTGCCCCTAGGAGTGAGTGTGGGTGTGTGCGGTTGTCTAAGTGTCCGCCCTTTGATAGACTTGCAACCTGTCCAGAGTGTAACCTGCCTGTCAGCCCCATGCGAAGCTTCGGTAAGTGGCAGTTTTCAGTGTGTGAAAGACTCTCAGCTGCTCTGTGGTCTCACTCTTAGTTTCATGGGACTGTAACAAGTAGAAACTGCAGGTGTTTGTGTGTGAAAAGCAGCTGTTTGTCCGGAGAAGAACTTCGGCCCTGTCCTACCGGTTAGCCACCGTGTCTAGCTGCTAGTAGCAGGAAGGAGCAGAGCTACATAGGAGAAATAGAGTTCATGTGCAGCTGTTTCATGTTATGTATTGTTATAGTTTTTTGTGGAGGGGGAATCTGTACTGGGGGTTGTCCCTTATTTTTTCCCATTGAAGGTGGCAACCCTACTAAAAGAACACTTGGAGGCCTTTGGATGTGGTTATTGTATTTTATTGTATATAAGAGGTGTAACAAAGCAAAGAGCCAAAACCGGAGTCCAACAGGACATTCTTTACTACATTAAAAGTATGGCACCACTGTGTACAAGTACTCTGTTACAACTCACAGTTCTGCACTGAAAGCTTTACTTAAAGTACATAAGTATCATCAGCTAAATGTACTGACAGTAGTCAAAGAGTCAAAAGTACACAGCGCAGTAAAATGTCCCCTGTCAGTGCTGATATGGATGATGAAATCATTCTTACTGATGCGTTCATGTGTCTGCAACCTTTCACTGTGGGAGCAGTTGAAGTGAAACTCCTGTTGAACTGTTTTATTTGTGAATCTGCAGTGATTTAGTCATTTTTGATGAATCTGCTCATTATGGTCTTGGGTAATCAATTAATAGTTTGGTCTGTTAACATCCACAGTAAAGTGAGAAATACTTGTCACAGTGTCCCAAAGCCCAAAGTGGCATCTTCACTCAGCTTGTTTTGTCCAGTGACTGTAAGTGTGTTAAGCTAACCTGTTTCTGGCAGCTACAGATGGACTGATGGAGCAGCCGAGCATGTTCCAGGGAACATTGTCAGTGCTGTTGTACTGACTGAGTGCAACTCAACCAGCAGCTGTGGGCCCTGCTATGAGTCAGTGTGAGGACAGTGAGGAAGGAGTCCCCCCCTCTAAAACCACTCTGTGTGGGGACCATGAGAGCCAGACCAGAGCTCAGAGGTGAGATGAGGATCTCTGACAGTCCAGGACTCTTCTACATGTCAGAGCTCAGCACCAAACATCACTGCACCATCGTTATTCACACACACACACACACACACACACACACACTGTCACATCTGGCACTCAGCTACAAATTAACCACTGGTTGTCTTAATAAGCAAAGACCCAACCACTGATTAGTCAACTAACCAACGAAGATTAGACATCATCTTTCATCAGATGCTGATGAATAGGAGAACATTACTGGTTTTTTTGTTTTTTTTTACTGATTTTCTGTCTGCTTCTAACATTTCAACTAGTCACAGTTTGTGCAGAATTCAGGATTTTCAGGTTAAAAGTACTTTTCATGTGTCTTGTTTGCTTGAATCAGGAGACGGCGGAGAAAACCAGACTCTCCGGAACCCAGCTGTGCGAGTGACCAGTCAATGGATCAACTTATTGTCTTTAAAGATGGACCGCCTGCTGATAAAAGGTAAGAATTTTAAATAGATTTTTTTTTAAATATGACACTTATCAGAAGATAAATCATGACTTTATCCAGAGCTTTAGGACTGAACTCCATGCTCAGGTGTTAAATTAATTTAAAAGTACTTTCATTTGTCACTTGTTTGCTTGAATCAGGAGACGGCAGAGAAAACCAGACTCTCCGGAACCCAGCTGTGCGAGTGACCAGTCAATGGACCAACTTATTGTCTTTAAAGATGGACAGCCTGCTGATCAAAGGTAAGAATTTAAATCAGACTTTAAAAAAAAAAATTTATCTGGCACTCCTAAAAAGATAAATCATGATTTGGTCCAGATCTGAGTCAGCACTTCTAAAGTGTATAACGATATTCTGCTGTATGTTGACATGGAAAACCCTGTTTTGTTACTACTGCTGGATCTCACATGCCTCATTATCTGACCAAGCTAGCTCTATTAGCAGGTCTGTTGGCAAGGACGCAGGTGTTCAAGCTGCACATTATAGCTGCATTTCCACTGTAAGAACCTAACAAGTGGTACATTGTAGTGCTTCCTTTAACCATTACCCTGGCATAACCTCACATGTTGACACGGACCATCCTGCTTTCGTAGTGTCAGTCTCTGTTTAGAGGAGAGACGGGCTGTGCTCCTCTCACAGCTGAGCAGAGGGAGAGCAGAGGACGTGAAGAATCACTCCACAGTGCAACAATCAGCCAGTAACAGAGACTGTATGAGTAGTTTACCAAACAGCTGTTGAACAAGCAGAGCACAAACTTGCAGAAATGTGACACCTTCACCACTTTTCCTGTGGTTCACTCACTGAATTCCCCATTTTACCCCTAAACTAACAAGTGAATGTTTGTCCTGTCTGTCATTTTTTTTTGAATAACCTTTAAATTAATAATGATATCAGCATTATTCCAAATGCCAGTAGTAGGTTTTCATGGTCAAGCCTTCATATTGTGAGGTTCAAACTATAATGGGAATGTTGCTTTTATGGCATTATCAGGAAACTGAGTTGCCCCTTGGTGAAGGTTTGCACCTTTCAGGACTCAGCTACCTGTTGAGGAAGCTGCTCATCTTTCTCCATCAGTCCCACAGTTGTTGTTGGTACCTTGTAAACAAACAAACAAAAGTCACAAGATGTTCAGGCTTTAAACTTGTCAGGTGAGCCACACTAGTGAGCCGGGCCCTGACTTCATGAATGATTGACTAAACAGCAGCTATCTCACAGACTGCTGTCAGACATGTTGCCAAAGCTCCTGGTTGTTTTCTCTGAGCTAGATGGGTGTGGCGGGCCATCCAGAGGCAAGTGGACTTTAACTACTGTTTCAAGGGCAATTTTAGCAGGTGAAAATATCAAGAGCTAAGTGAAGTGTATTGCCTGGGGCTGACCATTTTCTTTTACATGGGCTGGTTGGGATGGTTAAACTTAATATACACATCTCATTATTTACCATGAGTTTCTTCCTGAAAGAGACAATTCCTGCCCATATAAGCTGCTTCTACATCTGCTACCTTGGAAGTACCTTTATATGCTTTCCTCTTTCACATTCTGTCTGGATTTAAAAAGATAAGTTCTACTTGGCTACAAATCTGAATTGCTTAAAATTTGCAGGGTAAGCACATCAGTAACGGCAGTTCAAAGTTCAGGTCCTGATCTCCCATTTATCACACAACGCTGGTGCATCCACTAGGCATCCCAGTTTTCTTGTCCAAATGGGACATTTTAGAGTTTATCCTAGAAACCTTTTTAATCTGGGGAATGCCCTGGAACATCAAAAGGTTTCTGTGTCTCTTTGTGACAAATGAGAATTTATTTGACAAATATACACTTGGGAAATTTTGCGCCACTCTTTTTAAGAAAATTGTCCACTTGGGATAATTTTGCTTGGGGACGTGGAGTTTCCCAAATGGGACTTTTTGTGACACTCAAGTGCTTTTGACCAGGTATTTACTAATATTACATTTGTACATTTGTGGGATGGTGAATTCTAAATGCACAGTGTTCAAATGTGCATATTTTATATAAAAAGGCTCAAATGGCTGAAAATTTAGAGCAAAACATTCTGACTTGGAACCTAGATGTGGCATAGGAAGGAGTAGCTCTCTACACCCAATGCTGTCCTTACCTCTTCACAGAGTGTCTTTTGGGGGTGGAAAGAAGTCAGCCTTAAAGAACACCCACTGTTGTGCAATATATTTATTTACACATTTATAATATTTCAACAGAAACTCTTTTAGAAACTCTTTAGTGGGTGTCCAATTGGAAAACCCAGGGTCCCCATACAAAAATCAAATGTACAACGACACTGTAAAACATAAGACAGGAATTTTGTGGAATAAACTAAACTTTTATTGTTAACTTAGTGTAAATATGTCTCTGGGAGCAGCTTTGAATGTTGTCATAAATCACCTTTGGTACAAAATGCCTTCAGTAGCTACAGCTTTAAGTTCTTCATGTCAAATGAACAACTGATATTTTGATAAGATATTTGACCTTTGTACAGTGTATCAGCTTTATGATGCTGAGATCTACCTGATGGGGGGAGGATGGCAGCTGCTTTGGTCAGCAGGGATGTTTGTAGACCTATATACAGTTACTGTGGTTAGAACAGGTTGTTACTGAGCCATATAACTCCTGTAAAACAAGTTTAGACTGTTTGATTAGGTCAACAAGAGGTGTCATAGAAGACTGCTAGGACAGCTAAGACTGCAGTTGCCTTGTCATTCTTACCTACTCCTGAATATGGTTTTAAAGCAAAACTGAAAGCTTTAGAAAACCGCCATCATGTTTCTGTTCTTTTTTGAAATGACTTTACTCTTATATGTGAATCATGCATGTTCCTTAAAGTTGACATTTTCTCTACAGAGTTCAGCAACGGAGATCAGGGGTTCACAGTGATCAGTCTGCAGAGCAGCATCAACCAAACCTGGATTACATATTTATGGTGTGTATATGTACAGTCACACTTTCTACTATGAAATGTTTAAAACGGAGTGGATGCTAAACAACTATTTAGGTCCTAACAGACTCTGTTCAGATGCTCTGTTCTGCTGAGTCAAGATCAGAAGATCACAGCTGCCTGCTGCTCTATTCAGACCAGCAGGCCTTCAAACTGACAGATGAATCATATGCAGTGTTCAACCAGTTTATATTAAATATTCAATTTATCTTTCTCTTCCAGCTGCTGGAGGAGAATATACTCACGTTTGCAAAGAATGAACTGAAGAAGATCCAGAGGTTCCTGAGACAAGATTACCCAGAATGCTTAGAGAGTCAGAGGGAGTATGAAGAGATGTTGGACAGTGAGGATGAAGAGCAGAGGAGGAGCAGCAGAGAGTCATTTCTGCTGATCACAGTGAACTTCCTAAGGAGAATGAAGCAGGAGGAGCTGGTTGAGCGTCTGCAGAGCAGTAAGAGGGTTTGAACAGATTTAACATGAATCAGAGGAAATTTAGGCAACATGGGAGAGGTTTACATTTAGTGGCTGTGGCTCAGGAGGTAGAGTGGGTTGTTTCCTAACTGGAGGATTAGCGTTTTGATTCCCGGCTTGTCCAGTCAACATGTCAAAGTGTCCTTGAGCAAGACACTGAACCCCCATTTGCTCCCGGTGATGTCACCGGTGTGTGAATGCGTGAGTGCTTGGGAGTGCGAATGGGTGAATGGCCAAATAGTGTGAAAGCGCTTTGAGTGTGCTATAAAGCATAGAAAGGCGCTATACAAGTAAAAGACCATTTACACACTCTGCTGTAGATATGCTGCAACCATCTGCATCAGATCACAGGCAGTTTGTCCTCCCCTTATGTTAAAAACTCTACAGATATTTAAATGTTTAGATTCTCAGATTTTCTGAAGGATCCACTCACTGATTCCTTTCCTTTTTTTTATTCAGCAATTGATGCTGGAGTGTGTGGACGTAAACTGAAGTCTAATCTACAGCAGAAGTTCCAGTGTGTGTTTGAGGGGATTGCTAAAGCAGGAAGCCCAACCCTTCTGAATCAGATCTACACAGAGCTCTACATCACAGAGGGTGAGACTGGAGAGGTCAATGATGAACATGAGGTCAGACAGATTGAAACAGCATCCAAACAGAAACCAGTCAGACCAGAAACAGCCATCAGACAGGAAGACATCTTTAAACCCCCACCTGGAAGAGATGGACCAATCAGAACAGTGATGACAAAGGGAGTGGCTGGCATTGGGAAAACAGTCTTAACACAGAAGTTCACCCTGGACTGGGCTGAAGACAAAGCCAACCAGGACATCCAGTTCACATTTCCATTCACTTTCAGAGAGCTGAATGTGCTGAGAGAGAAAAAGTACAGTTTGGTGGAACTTGTTCATCACTTCTTTACTGAGACCAAAGAAATCTGCAGGTTTGAAGAGCTCCAGGTTGTGTTCATCTTTGACGGTCTGGACGAGTGTCGACTTCCTCTGGACTTCCACAAGGCTGAGATCCTGACTGATGTCAAAGAGTCCACCTCAGTGGATGTGCTGCTGATAAATCTGATCAGGGGGAACCTGCTTCCGTCTGCTCACCTCTGGATAACCACACGACCTGCAGCAGCCAGTCAGATCCCTTCTGAGTATGTTGACATAGTGACAGAGGTCAGAGGGTTCACTGACCCCCAGAAGGATGAGTACTTCAGGAAGAGGTTCAGAGATGAGGAGCAGGCCAGCAGGATCAGTTCCCACATCAAGAGCTCCCGAAGCCTCCACATCATGTGCCACATTCCAGTCTTCTGCTGGATCACTGCTACAGTTCTGGAGGATGTGTTGGAAACCAGAGAGGAAGAAGAGCTGCCCAAGACCTTGACTGAGATGTACATCCACTTCCTGGTTGTTCAGTCCAAACTGAAGAAGGTCAAGTATGATGGAGGAGCTGGGACAGATCCACACTGGAGTCCAGACAGCAGGAAGATGATTGAGTCTTTGGGAAAACTGGCTTTTGAGCAGCTGCAGAAGGGCAACCTGATCTTCTATGAGTCAGACCTGACAGAGTGTGGTATTAATATCAGAGCAGCCTCTGTGTACTCAGGAGTGTTCACACAGATCTTTAAAGAAGAGAGAGGACTGTACCAGGACCGGGTGTTTTGCTTCGTCCATCTGAGCGTTCAGGAGTTTCTGGCTGCTCTTCATGTCCATCTGACCTTCATCAACTCTGGTGTCAATCTGCTGGCAGAAGAACAAACAACATCCATGTGGTCTAAACTGTTTGTGGACAAACCTGAACCTAAACATCTCTACCACAGAGCTGTGGACAAGGCCTTACAGAGTCCAAATGGACACCTGGACTTGTTCCTCCGCTTCCTCCTGGGTCTTTCACTGCGGACCAATCAGACTCTCCTACGAGGCCTGCTGACACAGACAGGAAGTGGCTCACAGACCAATCAGGAAACAGTCGAGTACATCAAGAAGAAGATCAGTGAGAATCAGTCTCCAGAGAGAAGCATCAACCTGTTCCACTGTCTGAATGAACTAAATGATCGGTCGCTAGTGGAGCAGATCCAACAGTCCCTAAAATCAGGAAGTGTGTCCACAGGTGAACTGTCTCCTGCTCAATTATCAGCTCTGAGCTTCATCTTACTGTCATCAGAAAAAGATTTGGATGTGTTTGACCTTAAGAAATACTCAGCTTCAGAGGAGGCTCTTCTGAGGCTGCTGCCGGTCATCAAAGCCTCCAACAAAGCTCTGTATGTGCACATGTAACATTCCAGATTAGGTTTATCTTTATCTTTAACTAAGACAAAAAGCTAACTGGTTTATTTTGCTTTGCTGGTTTCTCTTCAGGCTATGTGGTTGCAACCTCTCAAAGAGAAGCTGTGAAGCTCTGTCCTCAGTTCTCAGCTCCCAGTCCTCTAGTCTGAGACACCTGGACCTGAGTAACAACGACCTACAGGATTCAGGGGTGAAGCTGTTGTCTGCTGGACTGGAGAGTCCACATTGTAAACTGGAAACGCTCAGGTCAGGATTCAGCTTTATCACTGTACTGTTTTATATATTGTTCAGGACTTTTTACTGTGTCATTCCAATTGAATGCATATAATTTTTTATTGATCGGAAAGTTATGATTTCTTTAGCTATGTTGCCTTATTGAGTTAACACCAATGTCTGGTCTTAAGTTCATGTGAACAGCTGCACTGGAAATATCTTTAATGAAAGAAACATTGACAGCTAAAAGGGAAGAATCAGAATTTCAGGGGCCTTCTCATTTCATCATTTATAAGCATTTGGGACAAATAGTCTGGTGAAAGACCTTGTAGTGCCTTAGAAACTAGTAGAAACAATTGAAATCAAATCTGTAGAAGCTAACAGGTGACCAGAGTAAGATTTTAAGATAGGCGTATCGCGTCCTCTTCTTCTTGGTTGATCAGAATGGAGATCACTGTTTGATCAATGGTTTAATCCTCATCTCAGGGGACTTTAACCATGCCTCCCTCCCCTTCTCTGCCACCCTCCCTAACTTCTAACAGTATGTTAATTGCCACACGGGGGACAATAAAACTCTGGACCTACTGTATGTAAATGCAAGAAATGCATACACCTCCGCCCCGCTCCCCCCTTTAGGTCGCTCTGACCACAACCTTGTCTACCTGATTCCTGTGTATACTCTAGTGGTGAAAAAGGTGTCACCACAGGTCAGGGTAGTAAAGGTATGGACAGAGAAGGCAATTGAGCAGCTGAGGGACTGTTTTCACACCATAGACTGGGACATCCTCTGTAGTCCTCATGGAGTACATAGATGGCCTCACACACTGTGTTTCAGATTACATAAACTTCTGTGTGAAAAATACCATACCATCCAGGACAGTACGGTGTTTTCCTAACAACAAGCCGTGGGTGAGCCCCGAGTTAAAAGTACTGCTAAATGAGAAGAAGAGGGCTTTCCTCTCAGGGGACAAGGAGGAGCTGAGCAGGATACAACGGGAACTAAAATACATGATCCGGAGGTGCAACACCTACACCAGTCTGAATGGATTATTAACTACCTCACAAACAGACCTCAGTTCGCAAGGCTGCGGGACTGTGTGTTGGATGTGGTAGTCTGCAGCACAGGGGCAGCACGGGGGCGCCACAGGGGACGGTGCTTTCCCCCTTTCTGTTCACCCACTACACATCGGACTTCAAGTACAACTCACACCAGTGTCATCTACAAAAGTTCTCAGACGACACTGCTATTGTTGGATGTGTATCTGGGGGGATGAGGGGGTATACAGGGGGGTTGTTACTGACTTTGTGGAGTGGTGTGAGAAAAATCACCTGGTCCTGAACACCAGCAAGACAAAAGAGATGGTGATTGACCCCCAGAAATCACCAGCACTCACTCCAGTGAGCTTGCAGGGCTCAGATATTGAGATTGTGGACACCTTTAAATACCTGGGTGTCCACCTCAACAATAAACTGGATTGGAGCAACAACACAGACGCCCTGTACAGGAAGGGCCAGAGCCGCCTCCACTTGTTGAGGAGACTGAGGTCCTTTGGTGTGGGTGGGGCACTCCTTCAGGCATTTTATGATTCTGTGGTGGCATCTACTGTTTTTTACGCTGTTGTGGGTTGGGCAGGAGGTAGCACGGTCAGGGACAGCAAGAGACTAAACAAACTGGTTAAGAGAGCTGGTTCTGTCCTGGACTGCCCCCTGGATTCCATCGAGGAGGTGGCGGACAGAAGGATGCTGGTAAAACTAACATCCATCATGCATAACCCCTCCCATCCCCTGCACCCCACAGTGGTGGCTCTGAACAGTTCCTTTAGCACGAGACTGTTACATCCCCAGTGTAAGAAGGAGCGTTACCGCAGGTCATTCCTCCCCACAGCTGTAGGACTTTTGGTTCTTCTTACCATTGCTAACTCTAAGAGACGAGACTATAATAACTGTAGCCTTAGCCATAATATGTTCTTATGTTTAATATCACGACATGTTACTAGAGGTCCTGTGAGAATGTTTTTAGCTACACACCACTTAATCAACAGACACACACACACACACACACACACATTGATTTGCTTCATGTTTTGACTACTGCTATGACCAGCTGCAAAGTTGGCAACAGAGACATCTCAGCTGACGTTTCTGTGTAGTATGGGGCTAGCCCAACCGAGGGGATATAATGTATAGGCCTGGTGGGTTCAGGGTCTTTCATCTTACATCTGCCTGTGAGCAGTTTGGAGGTGCAAGATACCTGAGTGTGTAATGTTAATTTTACCTGTGTTCATTGAATAAATCAGCACTGTTTTGAAGTTACTTGGACAGCCTCGTCTCTCAGAGTTAGCAATGGTAACAAGAACCAAAGACCAACACCTTGTACCTCCGGATATGTACTTAAGTTCCCGCTGCACCCTGCTCCTTGTCCCCTGAGAGGAAAGCCCTCTTTTTCTCATTTAGCAGTACTTTTACCTCAGGGCTCACCCATGGCTTGTTGTTAGGAAAACACCGTACTGTCCTGGATGGTATGATATTTTCCACACAGAAGTTTGCAGCCTGACATGACTTTAACTGTTTCACCTGCAACATAATAATCATCCAGTTTAATGTGAAAGGTTTGCACCCTTTTGAGGTTAACTTTTTAAATTGCTGACTACAGTATTATCCACAACTAAATTATATCTTTTCAAGTGGGGGATATCAAAATATACTGATTCTCAAAAATGGGCTGCAGTCCTAAACATGTACTGTATAAATCATTGCTTTAGAGCGTTAGTACTCAAAGTAGGAATGTTTTTGTGTGTCTCCACATAAATCCCCATAATCGTTAAATTTCAGGGAGTAGATTTGATTTAAGGCTGCGATACATCTCCAGGAAATGAATGTAAGTCTGTTGAAAAAAAACTTAGAAAAAATCAGCTGGACTAGATTTCACCTCTCACGTTTCACCTCTTATCCAAGAGATGGATGAAAGTTGAAACATCTTCTACCTAGAAATCTAGTCCAGTTGATTTTTTTCAGCTTATTATGACCTGGATGACTGAGAATCTGCACAGAAATGTAAGTCAGTGCATTGCCCTGTGAAGTGATGGAAACATGACTCTGTGTTCAGGCTATCAGGCTGTCTGGTCACAGATGAAGGATGTGCTTCTCTGGCCTCAGCTCTGAGATCCAACCCTTCCCATCTGAGAGAACTGGACCTGAGCTACAATCATCCGGGAGACTCAGGAGTGAAGCTGCTGTTGGCCGGACTGGAGGATCCACACTGGAGACTGGGCTCTATCAAGTACGGACAGACCAGGGATAGATGGTCTCTCACACTGTGTATCTGTCTTTCTGATTAACTGAGGAAATCTGGTTCATATTTAATGGTGGATGTAAGGGAAAGTGTATGAATCTGAGTCTGTCTCTTCCTCCAGGGTGGACCATGGAGGCCTGCAGTGGATGAAACCTGGTCTGAGGAAGTGTGAGTGTGTTTTAAATGTGGTTCCTGAGAGCATAGCTGCACACGTTCCAATAGATTTGAAAATGATCTTGACTAAAGGACAAAGCTGAATTTCTGCAGTTTCATTCAGGAATTAGCTTTTGTTTTTTGTCAGTGTGGCTGGAAACATATTAGAATTCAATCAGTCAGAAGTCCATAAACACCAAACTGAACAAAGTGATCCAACAAAACTAGGGAGTAACGATAGTTGTAATTTCACTTTATTGCGTCTCGATACCATCGTGGGACTGTGACAGTATCTAGCAGGATATTACATATGATTATTTCACTAGAATAACTGCGTTCAGGTCAAAATTTGAAACTGACAGCGGATGCTCCATCGTCCACTTTTAGAGCTGTTGTGTGACATTTCAGTTTTCCATTTTCAAAAAATGACAAGGCAGATTGTGATGTTTACCTACAGTAAAGCATAAATCTCTCCTCTGTAGCTTGTCCCAGTGTCCTAGAATTTCAGTTTAAATGTCGCCAAACATTATTCACAGTTGAATATGAAATGTCACTTTGAATTTCCTTTCAGTAGTTGTCAGTGAGGTTGTTCCTAAATCAACAGATTATAACCTGCAGCTGTGCCTTTTCTCTCCATCAGATTTCTGTGAACTGGAGCTGGACACAAACACAGTGAACAGAAACCTACAACTGTCTGACAACAACAGGAAGGTGACATGGGTCAAAGAGGATCAGTTGTATCCTGATCATCCAGACAGATTTGACTACTGGCCTCAGCTGCTGTGTAGAACTGGTCTGACTGGTCGCTCTTACTGGGAGGTCGAGTTGGGAGGAGTGGTCTCTATATCAGTGAGTTATAGAGGAATCAGAAGGAGAGGAGACAGTGATGACTATTTGTTTGGATGGAATGATCAGTCCTGGAGTCTGTTCTGCTCCGATGGTGGTTACTCTGTCTGTCACAATAACAGAGGAACAACCATTCCCTCCTCCTCCGGGGGCTCTAACAGAGTAGCAGTGTATGTGGACTGTCCTGCTGGCACGCTGTCCTTCTACAGAGTCTTCTCCAACACACTGATCCACCTCCACACCTTCAACACCACATTCACTGAACTTCTTTATCCTGGGTTCTGGATCAGGCCTGGTTCCTCAGTGTCTCTGTGTGGTGTGTAGGTGTGAGAGTCTCCTGTGGCCAGAAACTCTGACTGAAGATCAGCTGCTGAGGTCAAAGGTCACCGGGTTTACCATCATATTCTCTGCACTGTGAAGCAGATCTGTCTCAGACTCATTTAATCATTTTGATCATCAACATTTGCACAGTTTAGTGAAATGATTTCAGTTCTGTATGATCATTTTTATTTCAGTTCATTCTGCTGTTGCTACTGTCAGGATCCCTTGAGCAGCATCCAGCTCTGATCAGCTTTTAATAGAATCAAATCTTTGTTAAACATCTGTCCAACGGCCAACTAGCACGAACATTCTGCACCTGCGTAAGAGGAACAACTCTCCCTACCAGCAGATGGCAGTACCTGTATCCGCCATTCAGAAAAGGATAGAAGAAAAGCTAGAGTGTGGATATACAAGCTGTAAACAAAGCAGCTGTCATTCAGCACAGCTGCTGTTTATTCCTGATTCTAATCAGAATAAGTTTGATGGCACTGCCGCTCTCTGCCCTTGGCCTTTTGGTTGTGGGAGAAGAAAGGAAGTCTTGGAGGTGAAAAACAAAAAGAACCACACTAAATGGGTGAAATCATGGATACTACAGTGACAGGCTGAAGGGGTTTCCTGAATCTTTTTCTTCTCTTGCACTGATTTGCTTGGCTGAACAGTCAATCAGAGTGGTCTTTTGTCTGCTACTGAGTCAACATGCTGAATTGGCCAAAAAGCCACCAACAGAGTCTGACTAGTGCCAACTGTGCGGGGACACAAAGACGAGGGCAGCAGACACTCATGGATGGCCCAACAGCGGCGTGCGTGGTGGAATTTCTTCTGTACTTTTCTAATTCTATGAAAACTGAACCCATTAACTTTAACTTTACTACAATACAAGTGGTAGGGCACCACAACCCTACAAAGTACACACACCATGATGAGAAAGAACTGAGACAGAGATTGTGAACGGGTCATTTCGCCCAGATTTATTAATGTAACAAATGCAGGTTACATGAATAAACTGAGCTGAGGAACAACTGAAGACAAAGACAAGCGCAGGCATTAAATGCCTTCTGGAACAGGATGAACTGAGCTATCCTGTCTAGACCATTGAAACAAACAGTCCTGGTCTCTAAACACTTGCACATGCCTGCATCCTGACTGAGATGTGATCTTACACATACAGTAGGCAATGACAGTTCAGTAACACAAGGGCCATGATGACCAAATTAAAATAAACATGAGCATCCCAGGACTATAGCAGGATGTAACCCTACATAGTTCCATTAGATCATTTATAACTTTTAGTGCTGACATGACCTCAGCATCAAATCCTACTCTTCCCACCTGTCTGCCTGTGTTCTGTTAATCATGACATGTGCAGGGTGAACTGAACACATACTCAAAACACACAGTCTAGTGGAGAAATACTAAACATGACACGTGAACATAATCATATACTGAATATAATGACAGCAATTAATGATTATGGGCATAGAAATGACAATAATGTAATCTGACTCTATTCAACAGAAAACCAGAACTCTATAGTTTATTGACATCCTAATGTGCCGGACAAAGCACCCATTGACTTCAGGGTGAGGGAACAAGAAATGCCAAAATGCTGACTCAGTTCTGGGTTTTAGGATTCAGTACTATGACATTATTAATTCTAACTTCAGATTAGAATTAAAGGGAAACTTTTTTTTAAGCTGTGATACAGAATTTGTAAATTTTTGATGCATGTTGCATATCTGAACCAAATACATTTATATTGCATAACTATTTCTTTTTATATAAATAGGTAATACATAACTGATTAGAGATATGCGTCTAAACTATTTGTAATACTAGGACAGAGGTTCCCAGACTTCTCGGGCCATGTATCACAATGTACCACATCAAATTTCTCAAGTGCCATTTTCTACCGCAGGTACCAAGAGGTGCATATGCAGCCCCTGGCTGCAATTACTACTACTACTACTACTACTACTACTACTACTACTAGTGTACTACTGAGGTCCAGTGTCAGCATGTTTTTGTTTGTTTTTAAATGTAATTTATTGATTTAACCATGCAATGCCCCAAGAAATATGAGCACGAACAAATCTCTCTTTCTCTCATTGACTATCCCTAGTGTTTCCTTTCCATCTATGGGTTGTAACAATGGGGGAAGTTGAATTAGCACCCAAAGCTCCATTTACAACCATGACAAGCAAGCAGGCTGACTGAGTGTTTTTTCTACACTTGTTTCGCACTGCAGACTGAATCCCATTCTATCAAACGTGTCAGTTCACTCTGGCCCTTCTTGTCTATTTTGTTTTCTCTCTGCTGCATTTAGTGAAGCATAATCTGCACAGACAGCTGTTTATATTACATAAAGTGGCATCTGCTGTGACTGCTCAAGATTCTGATGTAGGACCTAGAGCTGGGAAAATCAGTAAATTCTGACATAAAAACCAATGTTATAAGACTGTAAATTGTTGTGTAGGGCTGCACGACGGCTTAAAATATGAACAATTTGTCACTCAGAATTGAGTGGTATTTTTATTTCAGAGAAAAATGTTGTATTTTTACTACACTACCTGTGCTTGATAACTTTAATTTCTTTTCCAAATCAGAGGAATAAAACTAATTACAAGTTTCAAGTGTACTTTATTGTTATTCACCACCATACACATTACAATGCACAGCAGAACAAAATTTGCTCCTAGCTCCTTAGGGAATACAAAAACAACAAAAATATATATAAAAGGGAATATAAATATGAACACTATAAACAATAAACTATACATATTCTAAATAAAATAAATCTTCAGGCTGGGCATACAATAAGTAGTACAGGTTGTGCAAAACAGCAGGTCCAGTGCAAAAGGCAGTTAAGGTGCAAGGTTATGTCTGAAGTGAATATGTGCCAGATTTCATAGTGAGTTTAAGATTCTGATAGCCTGTGAGAAGAAGCTCTTGCTAAATCTTACACAAGAGGCTTCATCAGTTTTGCCTGACTGGTGGTGAACTGGAGGTATTTATCCCACCGGGTGGGGTTTCATTCCTGGCCGTTAGGGTCTGGTATCGGTGAGAGTCGTTACCTGTCTTTGAACCCTCACATGTGGACTGACGCCTATTGTCCTGGTGTGAATTGGGGTGGAAATGTTTGGTTAGAGATTTCAAAACAGAGTTATAGGTGGATGACAAGTTGTGTCTGAGTCCACCACCCCTATTTGGACAAAACCCCTCTCTCAACCAGCAGTGTTCTCTGGAGAGGATCTGGACTTCACTGTCCTCAAAAGAATGTCCTTTGTCCTTCAGGTGGAGGTGACTGCTAATTCTGGTCCACTGGGGTTGGCCCTCCTGTGTTGGGCCATGCACTTGTGCAGCAGCTGTTTTGTTTCCCCAATGTACAGGTCATTACACTGCTGACTACATTTAATTACATACACCACATCACTCTGTTTGTGTCTGGGTGTTTTGTCCCACAGATGGACCAGTCTCTGCTGCAGGGTGTTCTCTGGCTTAAAAGTTGACTGGGATATTGTGGTTGCGGAAAGTCCGTTTCAGCATCTCTGAAGTACTGAAATATGAAAAGGTATAAAACATCTGCCACATTGTGCTTCTTCCTTAAGCATAGCCTACACCTTAGCGTACACCTAAACATAGTGTCTGTGAGCCCATATAGGCCTAATAATAAATGTACTACCTACCTCAGATTTAAAGCATCATCTAGCCTAAAAATGTTAACCTTTGTGCTTGAACTTTACTTCGATCTTCACAAAACATTACAAGTCAAGCTGACAGTTGTCCAGTGCCTGCCTGCTCCATAACTAATTTCTTTTCATGCTGGGTTTCATAATAAAATCTGACATAGCCTAGAGACAATACTGTACTGTCAGCTTTTGTAGTTCTGAACTGCCAAACGTCACTGCCATATGATTTCATTATCTGGGCTACTCACCTAATATACACATTATTAAGTTTGGCAAATAAACATTTCCAATTTTTTCGATGTGGGACATTTATTATTAAAACAAAAGTATTTTCACCGGAAATGCGGGAATCATTCTAGGTGACACCGGAAGGAGAAGTGTCAGCAAAATGAGTTGAAGTTTTTGAACACTTGGCACAAAACAGTAGTATAACTCTTGCACATTGGTTCTGCGCAGGAGGACTGCAAGGGCTGTTATTGTTAGAAGTTGTGGATTTTGACATTTCGAAAGAGTAAGTTTGTGACTTTAACTGAGCAGAGTTCCGCTTTCATTGTCTGTTATTTAATTCCACACCCGAGTCGTATTAACGTTAGCCATATAGTCTGTGAAATGCCAGCTCGAGATATCCCGTCGTTTTTGTTTTGACACCGCCAAGAGGGTGAGTAGTTAAGTCAGTAACACCTGGAACGATCTGAATGCAATAGGTGTGAGTACAAAGCGGACAGGAACGTTAACGTGAAGCTAAAGCCAGCTAGCTGGAGCGGCGACTTCATTGTAATGGGCAGCTGTTTTCCGCAGAACATTTATTTTTGTTGCACCATACTTGGCTTACTGACACTAAGTAAACTGCTAATATTTGAAAGCGTTTCTTTGGGGGATTCGTGGGCAGGTTGTCGCGTTTTGAGGCGTCAAAGCTGCTGAACTCGAGGTCATTGTCGCATGACTTTCCAGGAAATCAGCTGACCTGGATTTAGGGAAAATCTGCTAAATCTCCGTTATTCCTATTGAGATATTTCAGAAATCACGGTTGCTTCACAGAACAAGCAACACGCATTCTGTGTGTTTTGAGACAAAGCAAATGCTAAACAAAAGAACTTGCACCAAATGTGAAATCCATGCTTTGCAAATAGAACGAAATGCATCAGAAGACAATCAAATAATAAAATAAACAAAAACAAACATAAAAAATGACTCCAGTGTGGATCCACTGCAGTAATAATGGGCCTCAAAGAGCATCAGAGCAATGAATCAAACAAAGGCAGAGGAAAACAAAGTGCTGTAACTGAGTTTTGACAGTGGTTTCCAAACATAGGCTCAAGACCCTACAAGCAACCACAAGATAAAGTGAGGTTTGCTAAGATGACTAATAGAAGGGGAAAGCAGAAAAACATTTTAATCAAGAGGTTGGTTCTGTCTGTGTACAGCATAGCTGAATGCAGCCTCACATGGTTTGCTTTAGACTGGAGGGTTTACAGTCTGCTTTCTAAATATCTGCTGGTTTAAACCATGAGCAACACTTCAAAATCTGTTCTAATACTAACAGAAGCTAGTGTTTGAAGCCTTAGGAAAGCTGGACCTTTTGGAAAGACTAGGCAAAAGACGATTACCGTTTTTGGTCTCCCTAGACATGAAGATAATTTATTTCTATAAATCTTGTCTGAAGATGAGAACTCAAATTTGTGCTCTCTGTTTGAGTATGGATGTTGGCATGGCTCCTGTATAGCAGATCTGAGGCTGTGAAAGCAAGGTTACTTTATAAAAAAGTCCAGTCTGTTGACTTTAGAGAGAAATGCAAGTCAGCACTCCTTTGGGCAGTCAGACTCAGCAGTGCTTCCTTTTGGGTTATGTTTATTTCTGTGAAAAACCAAGCCCTTTTTTTGCACAACTCTTAATCAGGAAAGGCTGAGGCTTCTCTTCAGGAAGTGTTAGGTTACTTTATTTCATGCAAGTTTCCATCTGCTGAATGTGCAGAACATCTCCACACCCTAATGATTCCACCAGCACACACAGACTATTTATGTAGACTCAGTGCATTATCTTGTTTTGAGTATGGATTGAACTATATAGTGTTCACTATAAAACTGTTTTGATTTATTGCAAGGAACTGTCACTTGTCTTAATTTGCAGTTACCTTATTTTGTATGCTTATCTAGATAAAGGACATATCATTTATGGGACTTCAGGAGTTTGTTTTTCAGTCAGTCAGGTAACTCAGATGGTTTAATATGTACAGTCATGGCCAAAAACATTGGCACACCTGCATTTATGTCAGATAATGCACCACTTCTCAGTTGCATTGACTAATTCTTTGGTTTTCTCACGTTTATTTCTTTTGTTTGCATTGGAACAACACAAAAAAGCAGAGGGAAAAAAAAGCCAAATCTGATCCATTCCACACACAAAAAACCCTGTTGCATTCAAAATATCTTAATGAAGCCAATAAGAGGGGGCTATCTTATTATGGAAATCTTGTTACTGCAGCTTTAAACAACAGTACACCGAGCAGCTCCCTGTACTGACTGAAACATGCTCTTCTTGTCCTTTTTAAGGTGCTTCCGAAAAGTATGAATGACTTTGCAGTTCTCAACACGGGCCGAAAGATGCCCCTCATTGGACTGGGAACATGGAAGAGTGAGCCAGGAAAGGTAGAGGCTGCATGTCTGTCCTCTTGTTTTTAACACATTTGAATAATAGGGTTATTTTTATCATTAAATGCATGGCATTCAGCTTTCTATCTTTGCCTGTTCAGTTTCCTGTTTTCCTCCATCCAAATATATTAATATATTTAATGTCGGACATTAAAGCTGCATTATTCAATATATACTGTAATCTACTCTAATATTTCAATTTTTTTTTTATGGTGGATCAAATCACTGAGAGTGATGTGAATGGTGTTACTTGTAGTGACAAACCCACAGAGAACTGTTACTAGACCACACTTCCCTTTAGCTTTATGGTACGTTTTAGCCTCTTTCAGCTCATTATTTTGGTTTCATGACCCACTACTTTACTGTTTTGGTCTGCTCTGACAGCTCTCATCGTGTAATATAATATCCAGCAATAATTCAGGAAAAAAAAAATCTCAATCGACTGTACGCAACCTGCTCAGCACCAAATAAAAAGACAAAGTTAGCAGATAACTGGTTAACAAAGGGGAGCATTTAGAAGCTAAAGAGCCAGATATTTCCCATCAGGAGTTGGTGCAGACCAAACCAGAGCTAAAAGAAGTGAATATTGGACCTATATTTGAATGCTGTTCTGTGTCTGGTGTTTGTGTAAGCAACTGTTCACTAAAGTATATGAACATTGTAAGTTAATAATATTTCAATGTTACATATTCTGCTGCCCAAAGCAGCCAAAAAATAATTTAACACTGCTTTAATTACATAGAGTTGGCAGAGACCCGAGCATCAACACATTAATTTGCCATCCGGACCTGGAAAATCAGTCAGTGTTTTGTGTTTGTGTCCTGTTTTCAGGGCCAACACTGAATAGGAAAGACAAAATGTGTACTCACTGCACATAATGTCTTCTACCTCCATCACAGGTGAAACAGGCAGTTATTTGGGCACTGGAGGCTGGGTATCGCCACATTGACTGTGCATCCGTCTATGGAAATGAGGCTGAGATCGGAGAAGCCCTCAATGAGACACTCGGCCCCAGCAAGGTAAAACAGCTTCTTCAGACTGCATCGTGAGCTCAGTGTTTCTGTGACAAAGCTTTCTCTTCCATAAAGCAAAATACCAACCATTTGTCCTTTGAGGGTGATAGAGACCAGATGCTGAGACCTCTGTCTGGCCTGTACGTTCTTGTCTCTCTTATCCTGAAATGTCACGAATATCTGACATGGTGTTTGTGCACTAGTCCCTGAGACGAGAGGATGTGTTCATCACATCCAAACTTTGGAACACCTCACATCACCCAGAGGATGTGGAGCCGGCCCTCCTGAAAACCCTGAAGGACCTGAGGCTGGAGTACCTGGACCTGTATCTCATCCACTGGCCCTACGCCTTCCAGTGAGCTCAGTCTCCACCAAGGTCTAGTACTGAGTTAATTAACTCGTTATTGAGGGAAAACGCCTTTTTGTTTTCTTGAGATAATGAGATAATTAACAAATAGGACAAAACACTGTCATCCCATGATAGCGACTGTAGAAAATATAATTGATTTTTCACAGAAGAGTTAAATACAAAAATGAATTCATGACACTGTACTTATATCACCATTAACAGGAACTTGCAAAGGGGCCATATTTCAACAAAATAAAAACTAGTTTTACTTGTTTTCTACTTCAGTTTGTCCTTGCTTGCTTTTAATCTCTTTTAAACATGGCTCCTGTTTTGTACCCTTAGACAAGGAGATGTTACTTTTCCCAGAAAGGAGGATGGCACCATGCTGTATGACGACATAGACTACAAGTTGACCTGGGCTGCCATGGAGAAGCTGGTGGGGAAGGGTCTCGTCCGTTCCATTGGCCTTTCCAACTTCAACAGTCGGCAGATTGATGACATTCTCTCTGTCGCCAGCATCAAACCAACTGTCCTACAGGTACAGGGGGTTTGTGATGCTGAATAAGTTTATCAAAATCAAAAAGGTCAGGTAAGAAGTCACCCTGGTATCTCTGTGTTTTGATTGGACAGGTAGAGAGCCACCCTTACCTGGGTCAGGTAGAACTGCTGGCCCACTGTCGGGACCGGGGCCTGGTGATGACGGCCTACAGCCCCCTGGGTTCTCCTGAGCATGCCTGGAAACATCCAGATGAACCGGTCGTGCTTCAGGAGCCTGCGATCGCCGTCCTTGCAGACAAATATCAAAAGTCTCCTGCTCAGATTATCCTGAGGTAAGTTCATAGCTCAGCTACCAACAAGTGCTCGACACTTTTACCACACAATACATTGTTCTCACAGGGCGTTTTGAATTCTTTAGAGATTATATTTCTTCAGTCTGAAAAAGTTTAAGTTGTCGAATTCAAGTTCTTTAATTGATTCTTTTATCTAGTTGTTAGTTTTCACATTTGTAGCACAATATGTGTCACATTGACATATGGGTGACAAATGAAAGGCAAACCAATAAAGTGTCTCAGTGAGGTGCTGGGCGACCATGTGCCACCAGAACAGCTTCACCTTGGCATTGACTCTCCAAGTCTCTGGACTCTACTGGAGGGATGAACACCGTTCTTCCAAAAGATGTTCCCTTGTGGTGTTTTGACGATGGTGGTGGAGATGCTGTCTAACACGTCACCCAACATCTCCCATAGCTGTGACCACAGCATATGATTCACATCGTCATACCCATCAAACCATTCAGTGACCCCTCACACCCTGTGGATGAGGGCACTGTCAGTCTGGAAGAGACCACTCAGTCAGCTTTTTCCTTTCATTAGTCACCTGTCTGTATTTACAAAATAAGGCATAATTGCACACATCTGTGTACATCAGTCAGATATTGCCAGTTTTATAAGCATTGTTTTTATAGTTGGCCTTTTTGAAATAAATCAATGAAGCCTTAAATTCATATAGATTTATACTCTGATCCAGTGAAAGTTCAAAAGAAAGCACAAACGGAGGATGTTTCATTCCTGTCCCACCTTGACTGGGGGCAACGACGTGAGTTAGAACGCTAAATCAGCCAGGCTGACACATCAGATCATACTTAGCTTATTGTAGATATATTGGAATCAGTACACTGCAGTTCAGAAGTGGTCCAGTCGTAGTATGTCCCTTACAAAGTCTGTCCACCAGAGAGTGCTGACAGGTAGATTTTTCAATTGTAAACTCTCTCACACATGGTCACTATACTGTATACCCTGTCTTGGTCACTATTCTTAAAAAACAAACAAAAAAAAGATTTGAAAGACTGAAATCAGGTCAGTTGGCCAGCACATTATTTTACTTTCAAATATTAATCTGCCTCAAAAGGCATCCAGTACTGGTCTCTTGGGGGTAGTGCAACAAGCTGTAAAATCAGGTGACATCACCATACAGAGCCTATATATCATTTCTCTGCATGAAGTACCCTGCTGTAAATACCAGTACTTTACTAGTAATCATTTTCCAAATTATGCTGCAGCATTTGAAGTGTTGCTTTCAGTTGCGTGCACTGTACTGCTGACAATGCCCGACTCTGGCTATGCTGTGGCAGTGCTGGGTGATAGCGCAGTGCTGTTTATAAACTTTAAGTGGAATTTTGAGTAGGTGTCTCTTGTTACCTATTAACAAAAGTAAATGTAATGTTACCATAGTTTTCATTTCATACAGACCTTTCCTAATGTTCAATACTGAGGTCTGTTGTACTTGCAGGTGGCAGGCACAACGAGGTGTGGTGACAATCCCGAAGAGTGTGACACAGTCACGTATCAAAGAGAACCTCCAGGTGCAGTAAGACGTTTAGTCAAAGCTGTCGATTTCCAGCTCATGATGCTTTTTTAGATGGTTTCTTTAACGAGATTCTAAAGAAAAGTGTGTTTGTTGTCAGGTGTTTGACTTTGTCCTTGAAGCAGAGGAAATGAAAAGTATTACAGCACTGAACAAAGGCTGGCGCTACATTGTACCGATGATTGAAGTAAGTGGACTTTATGTGCTGCACTGTAGCTCATGGTTGGTATTGATGGTGTTGTACTTTAATTGTCCCTTCAACTGGCAAACGTTTCCCATCTGGCTCAGTTTGTAAGAGATCGTAAACAAGAGACGGTGATAATGACAGATTATGCACGAGTCCTCATCATGCTAGAAGCTCAGAGTATGATTTCAGTGGTAAAAAAAGTAGTAATCTGTAGTAATTCACTTTGGTTGTTTGTATCCCGGCCGAACAATTCAGTGTAATGAGTATTGGTACAAAATATGATTAACTTGCAGCATGGGCTCAACTCGAGCAGTTTGGCAAACGGCAATGGAAAGGCAACAGTTTAGTTTGAAAAATGTCAGGTTTGACAGGTGAACAAAGGCATCACTGAAGGAGAGACGGAAATATGTTTGGTTTGGATATTACAGGTGGATGGAAAGAGAGTTCCCAGGGATGCAGGACATCCTTTCTACCCTTTTAATGACCCCTACTGACGTCTCACACTACAAGCTGAATTTGTGCCTTCTACAACCCATCACCTTCCCACAACACTGGATCCTGGCATTGAAAATTGTCTTTAGATGAAGTTGAATCCTGCACTTATAATTAGAACATTTCAAGCTACTTCTGGTGATGAGGTACACCTGTACACATTATTTTTTAAATAAACATTTTGTTACTTCAATTGCCAGTGTCTTTAGTTAACCAGTTTACATAACTATTTATGAATAAGTGTCTGTGAGACAGTGTGGTTTTGGACAATGTAGAAAGTTTTAAGCAAACAATAAATGTGCATTACCTGGAGCTGAATACAGTACTATGATGCAGACTGAGTTTGTTTCCAAGACTTGGAGTGTTTGTATGGTGTCAAGTCAATCAGACCAGTGCAATAGATTTTACATTTAAAATATCTGAAAACAAACAACTGAAGTTGTTCTTTTCTACACTAGACTCTGAGAGCCTTAATCCTATTAATGACTTTTAAATATTCAAAGTACCTAAAAGTCCTATAGCTCTGTAGCTGATTACGTGTAATTGTAAATACATATTCTACTTTCAGCAAATTTTCACATTTTTAAATATTTAATTCCTTTGTTTGGGGTCTGTGTAAACCATCGCATTATAAGAGAATTAGAGCCACGAAGGTTCAACACTGGTCATCATTTCCTAGGAAATTGACAGCATGGATGCTTTATATTATTTCTCCAAAATCATTCAAATCACTGAACAAATCCAATGAAATTGTGATTCATTCACACATTTAACATCACAATTTAAACCTGGACCCACATTTAAAACTGAATGATTCTGATCCTGACGTGCACATTAAGGAAGAATTCATTCAGAGCTTCAGGTCATGACTGATTCACAGCAAGTTTAATTCTTCCTATAGTAGAGAAAGTGTAAATGTGCATGTGTAAAACTTGCTTTAATATGAAGGAATGGCAAATGTCTCTTGGTCTGTAATCAGGCCAGAGCACCAGCTGTCACATAAAGCGGTAGTCTCCCTTGTACTCGTAAGGCTTCCTCCATTGTCACTTCAAAGGCTGGTGCTTACGGATGTACTGTGGAAAGAAGGAAGGAACGTAGACAAACCTGAGTGCGTTGTCTAAAGGTTTCAGAAAGCCACAGTTTAATGCAGTTTGAAAACTGAACTCAAAGCCAATTTAAATGCTTTTGTTCATTTTCCATAACACAATCATTTTCCAATAGACCAGCCACATCGCTGTCAGTGAGTTCAGGAAGCCATGTGCGTGTGCAATAAAGATGCCATCATGTAGCGATATAACTAGTGAGAAAATGTCAGTTCTTTAACAAGTCGAACATTAAATGAATTAGTTCAAACCACTGATGGCACAGTTGTGTGATATTAACTTTTTAGTCGAAGCTAAAGATTATTCACGACTACACACAAGGCCACTGTGTGTGTATGTGTATGCAGTGTGCTTTACCTCCTTGGTGTCCTCCAGTGTGGTGTATCTGTAGTTTGGTGGTCCCAGGCTCTGCACCAGGCTGGAGTGACGATGGGAGCTGCTTTCAATGAACTGCCTTGTCATGGCAAGCTGCTGTTTCAGCATTTCAGTGAGTACATATACGGCTGGATTGTAGGTGCTGAGAGCTGACGTACGGATACAGAACACACACACACGATGACAATCAGTACCATTGTTATAGCACTCTCATGCACAATGCCTGGATTTATGGCAAATGTAGTCTTACTGGTGAGAAACTCGCATTATAAGCATCACTAGTGTGTCTTCATCAACACTCTACACATCGTTCACAACTCACCCAGAGTAATAACTGGAAACAGCTGGTGACAAAAGCCATCTAACTGCACCTCTAGAGCTTAGCAATTAGCACATTATGTCCTGTTTGTTTAATTCTTACTGGACTGACCACATACAGTGAAGTCTGGATTCTGTGCTAAGCTACGCCAACTGCCTCCTGGCTCTAGCGTAATTCACGAGGCTGGTTATCAAGCTTCTCATATAATTGTCAGTAACAAATGAATTACTCCTTTAATCACTTAAAAATCTAGTGTGGCATGATGAAATATTTTGAAAGGATGTGATTATAAAGGTCTGTAATTGTCTGGATTTCATCTGCAAAGCACCAAGCTGGCCAGTTTGTCACTACATGTTTTTCCTCACATCTATACTGGCTCTCTACTCATTTCAACTCCAGCTGATGATATTATTCATTATTCTCAGGGGTGTTCTTCTTTTTGCCTCCAGTTAGTAAAGCTGCTTACATGAATTTCATGAACAATGTCAATTCAAATTTTGGCACTTGAAGATTTTTTATTATCTGATAAATATCCTATTTATTTCACAAATGTCACAAAATAACACTATGCTCAAGAAAAGTACATAAAGTGTTTAGATAAGGCCACCAAAGATGTTTGTTTTCTGGTATTAACCAGTTTCTTGTAGAGCTGGTCTGAATCGAGGCCATTCTATTCAATAGCACTTCATAAACTACAGCAACATAAACAGTGGCTACTGTTTGACTCGCTGGAAAGTTTGTAGTATTCTTGTACAAAACTCTAATATTCCTGCAAAGGACTTCTCAAAAAATCAGGACTACCATCATTTTCTGTTGTGAAAATAATCCATTTAAAGAACTGGTTTAATGGAGGTGGGCTACGAGTGCCCGCTGCATTTCTAGATGTAGTTATGTTAAATACTGTTCTCTGTTAAACTGGGTCTTACCTTCCACTGTTTCTGCACTAAGAATATAAGCAGCCACTGGCATGGGATTCATGTATGTTGTGTAGAGTGCAGGGCCAGATGTAGCCTCACCTGCACAGAGGGAGAGTCTGAGATGAGAAACAGAAATGTCTGTGTATAATCATTCATATGTGTGAGGTAATACATGCACAGTCACTGTCAGATTAACAACTCTTGACAATGTCATAATTAAGGTAAATGAATGTGACCATGGTGCTGATGATTAGTGGCAGACTAACCAGTTAACCATGGGTAGGCCAGGGTACCAGGCTGCGTCTGTACTGCTGCCTCTCTTAAAACCTTTCTGGCTGAAGCACGCCTCCTTGGCTGCTGAGGCGAGGTCCGGCTGCCATGCGATACCGAAGATCTGGAGCCCCTGTTTCTGCTGAATGACCTTGCTATCTGACTATGACCTGAGGTCTGTGACGTGCCAGAGATACTTGTGTCTGAGAAAGTGCATGAGTAATCATCCTCTGTCTTCTGTTGAGACGTTGAATCCAAAGCCTCCGATGCTGCTGCTTCTTCATCTCCTTGCAGGTGCTCTGAAACCTGGCTGGCACTTTCAAAGTCACTTTGGTAGTGCAGCACGTTCTCCTCCTCCTCCTCCTCCTCCTCCTGCTGCTGCTGCTCTTCTTCCTTCAGTCTTGATAGCTGCTGATATCTGCTCGGGGACCCAGGAACAGGGGGACTGTGTCTGGCTTCTCTCTGTTTAGGCAGCAATAAGCAAGCAATGAAGCTGTCTGCTCCTGGAAACAACAAACTGAATAGGGAACTGCAGAGTTATGATAAATCACTGCAGTACATCTTTCACATTAAAAAGTCATTGGATCCATACTGATTAGTGCAGCTGTAAATTAATCTTAGTCAACTGGAAACTACAGCATGTGTAAATGCCAAAATTACATAGAAACAAAAAAAATTTCCATCTAAACATCCAAATACATTGTACATCACACACAACATGTCATATACTACTACGATTAATTTTATTAGACTATTTTCTTTAATAGATTGTTCTTGAATCTTTGCTGCCATTACCCACCTCCTTTTCTCGTGTATCCTCTGTAAATCCAACGGCAACAGGCACAAGGTCGTCTAACATCATCACATTTACCTTGAACTCTGCAAGGATCCACGTACATAACAGAATTTATGAAGTGACAGCACATATCCAACTGTCGTGAGTGCTACTAATACATTACAGCTCAAAAATACAGTCAAAACAAAATCTAGAAAATGAAGTTGATTCTAGACTGCTGTATCCACTGATGAAAACTTACAAAGCATACGAATTGTGCTTATACATTTATAGATTTCAGGTCTTGCAAAGCAAATTTATTTTTATTTGTCCTATTCTCTATGAATTCTACGTCAGCAGAGGGATGAACTTCCTTGTTGCCCATCTAGGATGCGCAGTTTGAGGAGTGAAGAATGAAACAGGATTAATGGACAAAAGCACCATGAAACCTCTCTTGCACATGGACTGAGCATTTTGATGTCAACGAATCATCAAAAAACTGACACTGGTAAAAGTGACACACACAGAATAACGGTAATTTTAAGACCTACTGAGTCTCCATCCTTCCTGATGTATCTGATGCCCTCACCTTCAGAAGAAACTAAACTCATCTCACTGTGGGCATCTTCAGAAGCAGGCCCCACAGGAAAGAGCTCCTCCAGAGACAGTACCTCGCCAAACACGGGCGTCGAGGAGAGGGAACGCCGCGGACTGCCAGTCCTCTGAGGAGAATTGTGTGTGTCTGGAGGAGATGGGGAGACACTAGGGGGAGAGGTGGATGGAGAGAGCACAGAGGGGCTGAAGTGGGCCTGAGCCTGGCCGGTGAATCGAAAAGGAGAACTGCGATGAGAAGGAGAGGCGGAGGAGTGAGGTGGTGCTGAGTTGGAGGATGACGGGGGAGGGACAGCAGCTGGGGGAGGTGTGGAGCAGACCTTGTGACTTCCTTTCCTCATCATCTGTGAGAGAGGAAAGCAGTGTCAAACTGCAGAAGTGTTCGGGTTTTCATCGTCAAATCATTAAAGCAAATGACTGCACTAAAACGCTGCCCCACTGGTTTTGATGCACGGTTAACACTAACAGCCTTATTACTGAGGTTGTGTATGCAATATGCAATGAGCTGATGTCGTATATGCAACCTTCAAGTTCATAGTTACTCTGCAAAGAATCAGTAATTTACATGTGTGTCTTCACTTTACCTGTGTAACTCTAATAAAACTGATACTTTAATTCTTAGCATGCAACTGGAACATTCTGCCTGAAACGCTGCAGGCCTTCTTCTGAGTATCATAAGTACAATCAATCAATATGCTGATAGAAGCAAGAATGTGGTGTCAACCCAGACCCAAACCGAATTCCTAATTTTCTATCTGAACCCGACCCAAGCCCTCGGCTACGGTGACGGTCCCGTCCAGCTTGATTCGGGTATCTATACTCTGTGGTAGTGAAGGAGACCCAGAAACACAAAAGTACATTGATTTGTTGTATATTAACTGTGAAAACAGTATACAGTATTATGAAAACAAGTACACAGCACATATTGTATTGTAGTGTATGCATTTATTATGCAGGGACACAGCTACTGACTGCACGGCTAGAATACGCTTCACTTCACTCATACCATGATGAGAACTTTAGTGCTCAACACACAACGCACTGCATTACTTGTTTCTTTATTTGTGATCCATGTCAAACACAAACTGTCATGACAGACAGTGATGTTTTGCTGAATTTAAATCTGACATTACTGAGTAGCCTAACGTATCCTGAAAATAATCATATATACAATGCCGTTCTAAGACATGTACTCGTAGTAACTATGCTAAGTGGTTTTAAGGATAATCACCTTTATTGGCCAAGTATGTTACACACAAGGAATTTGTTTCCGGTACAGAACCAATGGCAGCCATCTGCGGTGCCACTAAATGAAATTAATTTAAAATAAAAGGACTGAAAACTAACCAAAAATGCTCAAGAGTGTAAATGTAAAAGGTAGCCTACCTTGTTCGGCTGTTTCCTGGAAGAGAGTTTCTCTTGTCTTAAGAAGCTGTTATCTGTTGAATCTGACAAATCTCCGAGCAGTTTCCTCATGTCCTCTTCATCACTTTCCAGACTCACTGCTGTCATTGATTTGGTCTTCAAACCCACCAAAGGCACAGCAGCGCTGGCAGCTCTGGGCCTAAACATGACACCAGCATCTGGGCCTTTTGATGACCCAGAAGCAGCAGCTGCCTTGCTCTTGAGGAAACGTTTCCCCTTCAGGCTCTGGTCACTGCTGGACTGTGCTGAGACTGGCACAGAAGCCTCCATTGACTGAGAAACTACTTCTGGTGGCAGGGAGATTTCCAGCTCTGAGGTTAGGGTGTGGGCAGGTTTTGGCCCCTGTCTAGCCTGTTCGTGAGGCTGCTTGTGGCTACGAATACGACTCTCAATTTGAGCCAGTCTGTTCAAAACAGCAGTCTGAGAGCTGTGCTGGGAAGGTGACGCATATCTGAGCAGAAGGGGTGAAAAGGATGAATGAAGGAAAACAAGAATACAATCATATCAGAACAGAAAATATTTCCACATGACACCCTTGTGCTAATCATCAAACCAATTTCTCCTCCATCCACAGAAATGTACCTTGGTTCAGTCATCTGCTCCATTTGGCTCTTGCTGACAGGTGACTGGCTGCTGTTTATTGCAGCTGGTGGAACCTTCTTTAAGAACCTACTCCCTCCTCTTCCCAGAGAGCTGTGAGGTCTGAGATCCTGACAGAAGAAAACAGGCAGTGCTCAGAGTGGACCTACCAAACACCCCACTGTGGTAGTTTATAAAGTTCCATTGCATTTTTGAGCCGAGCAATATGGCATCAATGATTAATATCCTCTTTAGGCTTTAACCTTGTTAGAATCCTTGTCTCTTCTCTGGTTCTTCTCAGGAGCAGCAGAGCCCACGGTGTCAGCTCCATGCTCAGGAGCTGAGCTTACTGAGGACAGGTCACTCAGATCTGAGAACAGGGCGTGGGGATTTTGGGGACCAGAACGGATGTTGATAGATACACCTGTAGTACCCTAGGGAAAAGTGGAGGAATGTTTCTGGTTTTAAAGAATCCTGGGACTTACCAGTGGTGGACAACAACTCATTACATCCACTTCAGTTCAGAACTTCTTTACAATTGACATACTTGTACTTTATTTTCCATTTCATTCTACTCTGTTCTTCTGCTATATGACTGGAGATGCACCGATGGATCGGTGGAGATCGGAGATGGCCGGTTTCCAGCATGATCGCCTTTGACCGGTGACTGGTCGATCACTCTGGGATATCTGATTCTGTGCAGCTCAGATTTAGAGACATGACAGTCCATGTCAAGCACACAGTGGCACAGACCAAAAGCATAGCATGTGCAGCATGTAGCATCTTGCATGCACCTCAAGAGACTCACATTCGTGTCTGTGCCAGGCATGTGTTCACTCGCACATCAGAAGTGCTCGGTATACAAACAGTTCAAGCACTTCATGTTTAGTTGGAGGTTTGTACAAAATAAGATCAGCTTATAAAATATGATGTAGCATTATTGTTGTTGCACATTATCAATCCAGGAGACAGGTTTTCTTCATGGGTGTTGTCTCTCGATGGTAATATTACATTAGATTCATTGCGCATTTAATATGGTTAAACAACAGTTGCCATCAGTGACATCTAAGTGCCTTAGATTTTGTGTTACTTATTTATCTACCTTACATTTCATTTGTATTTTGTGGTATTCGTGTGGACGGCCAAGTAAGAATTTCATTGTACAGGGAAACACGTTTCCTAACTGTGCATATGACACTTTGACCTTTGACATGATGAAGTAAAAGTTGGGTTAGAGAGAATTCTTTTGTCTCTCAGTCTGTAGAACTGTTACATCAGAATTTAACCTCTCAGTAGCCCTCAGCCCTGTTATTCAGATTATTACTTGACTTTACTGCAGCTGTCTTTCCATTTTGTCTGATATGTTAAATGTTTGCTATGTATTGTTGGTGTTAAGATTATGTATAGTATGTTTTGTTGTTGGTAATGACAGATTTCATAGTTCTATTCTGACAATACATTGTAATCAAACCTAAAATAAAATGCCCATCCCTAGCTAAGATTTCAAATCGAAATAACCTCTATCTGTTGAATTAGAAAAAAACATTCAGGTTGGAGACACGAAACTCACCGTGTGCACCGGTGTTTTGGCTGCAGACCCCCGTGTGGACTCGGCGACTCCTCCACTGCTCCTCTTCACGGACAGCAGTACCTGGGCTCGGTCCAGAGCGGAGCTTCGACCTCCTCGTTTCCACATCTTACAACTTTCTAATGTCGTAACCATTAACTTAATCCACGTCTATACATGATGTTACAAGTTTAATGTTTCACGTTATCTTAACGATAACATTAGCTAAGCAAATATAATAACGTTAGCTAACAGTTTTCTCTTGCATTGGTTAGACAGCTAAAGGCATGCTAGTTAGCTAACTACAAAGGGCGAACTTGAATTAAAAGTTTGTCAAAGAATCACTCGTTCATGAATTTCTAGCGTTTAACATGAAACTGTTCGCAGCGTCACAACCTGCTTTGTGAATAGCAACCATTCTAGCGCTGGCATGCCTTGTATCCATGGAACAGATTCTTCTTCTTTACTTTTCTTTCTTTTTTTCTTCTTCCTCTGTAATTTAATTGCGGTTGGCAACCAGCTTTAGGTGCATTACTGCCACCTTCTAGACTGGAGTGTAGCTCAGAACGGCCCCTACCCAGTATTACAAAAAAATAACCTTACTTAGTTCACATTATACAACCTTGTTTAACCCTGTGCTTTCTACAAACCTAATAAGTGTTCTGTATCCACTAAGTGCCTTGTATGATGGCACAGATTCTTCTTCTTCTTCTTCTTCTTGCTTCAATGGGTGGTTGGCAATTCAGTGTAGATGTTCATCACTGCCACCCACCAAACTGGAGTGTGGAACAGTAAATTGTCTGGGAAAAACAACACCCTGGACAGGTCGTCAGTCTAGGGTTGACACGTAGACAAACAACCACACACTCACTCCTATGGGTAATTTAGAGTCACCAGTCAACTTAATCTGCATGTCTTTGGACTGTGGGAGGAGGCCGGAGTACCCGGAGAGAACCTGGGCAGGCACATGGACAGCATGCAGACTCCACACAGAAAGGCCTTGGGTCAGCCAGGATTCAAACCCAGAACCTTCTTGCTGTGAGAAAGCAGCACCAACCACTGCTCCGCCCAAAACTAAACAAAGCAAATTAAATTGATCAATTAATTAATTAAAAAATAAAATTGCATTTCCTCGTTCTCTCAGCGTGGCCAGACAAGCATGAAAAATCCCCCCTTGTAAGTGCAGCAAACTATAACGCAGCTTTCAGGGAAGAGCAGAGGTACAAAACAGCAAAATAGTCATCCACTGGCACATGAGACAAAGTGTCAGCATTGATACTGTCAGAGCCTTTTATGGGGCGGATGTTTAAATGACATGGCTGCAAAAACAACGCCCATCCCACCAACCTCTGATTTAGATTTTGTAAAGACTTTAGAAACGAGAGTCTGTAAAGACTGTCAACATACCAGAACCAACATACAAATCAGTGTTGCAAAGCCCATATGAGTACCAGTGCCTCCTTTTCTACCATGGAGTAGTTGAGCTAATGTTTATTTAACTTCATGGAGAAGAAGCTTAAAGGGCAATCTACTCCTGCACCCACCTGACGTTTAAAGGGCTGATTAAAACGAGGTGCAGCCAACACAGGAGCTAAACAGAGCAGAGGTTTTGCCCTCTCAAAGGCTTCCTGTCAAAGTGGGATCCAAATTAAGTTCGACTTAGCTATAAGCAGGTCAGTAAGTGGGGAGACTACTGATGAAAAATTGTGACAGAACCCACAATAATACCCTACATCCCCAAAAAGCACATTAACTCCTTTTTGACAGTTGGAGCTGTTGCACAGCCACAATTTTGGCCTGCACAGGCCAAACCTGGCCCTACCCCACCACTTTACCCAAGCATGTTGCCATAGCCTAGGGCAAGGGTGCCCAATACGTCGATTGCAAAGGTAGTGTTGGTTATGGAAGTCTTTTTCCGCCAGTACAAAAAAAATTTTTTAATCTACAAAGTCATAATTATGAGTTAAAAAGTCGAAATTTTGACTTAGTAAGTCAAAATTATGAGATAAAAAGTC
>NW_018127983.1:57302-58248 GCF_001952655.1 Monopterus albus
CTGAAATCTTTTGCTTAAGCAATGTCCATTACCCACACATTACTTTCTAGGACTCTGTTCATTTCATGTCGAAAATCTGGGTAGTTATCGTAACTGACTGGCAATTCCAAGTAACAGCCACACGTATGAGCGACGGGTCTTCTCTGAAATCCCTGCACTTGTGTGAAGCTGACAGTGATGCTCTTTCCTGTGAATAAGTCTGATCCAGTGCAAAATCTGAGGAAACAGGACAGGTGGTGTGTGTCTGCCTCTCTAAGATATGCACTTAGATACTTCACAATTTGGTTCTCCTGGGCATTCAGGATACTGGGGTAGATAACTCCCTTCATTATCTTTCGTGATGTTGGTTGTAGGCCTTCATATACTGCTGCAATGCCTTTCAACTCAGACCTCAGGGATGCAAGTGTACTGCTCCATTGTTCAATTACAAAGGCAGGCTCTTGAATCAGTTTTTGGTGGGCAAGTTCCCTCAAGATTTGCTCAATGTTATCAGCTGTTGGAAGCCTACGACAGCTGTGAATGTCCATGATTTCCAACAATTCTTCTTGGTCAACACCTTCAAAATCTGAACAGCAGGATTTAAAGATCACTTGCTTTGACGCTGACACATAATTAAAAAAACTGTCCACAAGATCACTCTCCACAGAGCCAAAAACAGCTTGCTCCAGAAGTACAGGTGACAGTTTTACAGGAAGGTACCTCTCTTTTTGCCAGCCAAATTTGATTATTCGACCTATACTTTCCCACTCTTGTTTACCAAAATCATGACGTAGATATGGCACCTTAAAGCTATTTCCCATAGTGCACTGCTCATAAAAATCATTCCAGAATTCTGACAGCACATCCCGCAGAACACCTCCATCATCCACAGCCATTTCAAGTCTTCCATCTGGGAGAATCACTTTGAAGTAAATGTCATCCTCCAAGATGCTTTGCTCACAAAAAA
>NW_018127983.1:58381-76618 GCF_001952655.1 Monopterus albus
CATTTGCTACTTGATTGACATGCAGGGCAGCCAGTCTGAGATCTTGTCTTTTCTGACACACGAGTCACCAAACATGCAAAGTCAACAGCACGAGCTACTGCAAAACTCCAGTGAGCGAACTACCTTGTCAGCCTTCAAATTAATTTCTACTAAAGGGTATAAAATGGGTGGGGGAGCCGAATCAAGTAAGAAACCGAAAACGTACCAAAAACATTCCATGTGAAATGGGAGGAGGACTTTTTTTCGCAATGTTATATTCGAAATGCGTTTGCTTGATCTATTGATCTACCATCACTATTCCGAAGAAGGGAAATGTAGAGCGGCACTTTCAGACTGTTCATAAAAACTAGGACACTCATTCATACATATATTGTGTGTGCGTGCGCGTGTAGGCCGATCATTTTGACTTGGTAATTTGAAAAGTAGCTCGCAAGGCGAAAAAGTGTGGGCACCCCTGGCCTAGGGAATAAATTTATGATGGCTTGTTGGATGGTGGCTGATTTAACAGGTTGAAAATAACAGAGAATATATAATCTGTGCAGCTCCAGCGGCAGCTTTGAAGCTTTAACTAAGGTAAGAATAAGATCAAATTTAAAGATGTAAAGATCCAAGTAAAACCAAGCATCAAAGTAAGACAGTGCCCAAGCACATGTAGCCATAGCTTTAATAACTTCACATACACATAATACAAATACATATATCATTAAGAGGCACTTCAGCTGCTAAACGTCACTAAAAAGCTTTGACAAAGATTGATACTACATGAATATTCTTTCATATGCACTGAACAGTCAGTGCACATGAGAATCCACAGGTACAATATAACTGAAACAAAGCAAAGAGTTCTCAGATATGAGCATCTGACCGACAGCTGAGATGCATGCAGATTACAGAACACGGACACAAATCTTAGATGGGTTATATTTAAGGACCAAATGGCTCATAACAATGGTTCCAGCACCTGTACTGCTACAGTACCCCCTGAAAGACCCCCTTAGGGACAAGGTCACAGGCTTCCTCCAAGTCCTCAAAACACATGTTCACTGGCTGGGCAAACTCCCATGACCCCTCCAGTAGCCTTAAGGTTTGGTCCTTGGAATCTGCATTGCTCCTAGAAATTAATGACACTAAACGGAATGACAACAATCTATTTATTGTCATTAATTATAACTTACCACTGTTCTACTGCTAATTGTGACTTACAGTATTGCCATCACTTTCACATGTTTAGAGGTCTGAAGAAATCAAATTATCCAAAAATGTACAAGGGAAACAAAGGAAATTAGCCTGCACAGTTCCAGCCCTCTGAATTGTTGACTTTTCAGATTTGTTCTGCAATTCTAATAGGTCTAGTCTAGTAAGACATTTGCTTGTGCCTGTTAGAAAAACATTCAGCCAGTCAGATTGTCTGACTTTGTCTGGAAAAACGAAGACAGTGGAGGCTCATCCAGATTGTGTCCTTCCTACAGCTCTCACACTTAAAGCACAGAACTGATGTACTGTATGCATGCAGTACAGTATGAGGTGTGGTTATCAAAACACAGTGTTCAAACTGGCTGGAGGACTATGCATGCTCTCCTGTGCGCCCGCGTGGGTTTTCTCCAGGTTAACTGGCCCACAGGTGTAAATGGGCTCACTTGAGATGAGCTGCATCTCACCTGGATAGTAGACAAGAGCAGATGGCAATGACAGAAAGCTGCAGTCAAGATGAACAATATTTTCTTGCTTTCTTTGCTTCCTTGCTGTGTCACCTACTACACACTGGCTCATACACTTTACATTGTGGTGACATCACAATAGTAAGACTCACCTCTGTTGGCTGTGGGAAGGTTTTACAAACATTAAAAATAAATTCATACTGTAATACAAAGAGTGATAATTGACCTCATTTGCAGTTGGAGGTGTCCTGTCAGCAGTTTTACAGACATTTCTTTTGTCATTGTGGTCTATGGAGCAAATGCATGGAGCCCCCAGTGAGTCACGTGACAGGAAAAAGAATAGGTGAGAATCTGTGGGTTTAGTAAAACAATCATGTTTCTTGGTTTACTAATCCATGGGCTTAGTATAGCACAGATTAATAAACTGAGTGCACAGATTTCTAAACCTTACATATGGACTGGGTCCGCAGACTCACCTTTCTCATCTTAGACTCATCGGATGTAAACCATAAATTGCCAGCACAACAACAGTAAAGGTAGCAGCCAGTATGTTACATGTTAATGACTTATCTGTCGACATTTTACAAGTATGCTTTTTGGGCTAAAGGACAGCGATAGCATCACATACAGCTCTCTTAATATACCCATGGGCTGCCCCCACCCCGGCTTTCTCTTGGCTCATGAGCATTAGACTGTGGTGACATCACGAAAATAAAGCTCACTGTTACAGTACAAGTGCTGGGGAAGTTTTACAAACAAAACCTCAACAGATAAAAATATATACTACAAAGAATGACACTTGACCTGGTTTGAAGGTGTCCTGTCAACAGTTTTACAGGCGTTTCTTTTATCATCACGGTCTATGGACAAAGTGCTTTTTGGGCTGTAAGGGCATTTTTGTTGAAATACCACAAGTGGCCACTGGGGAAACTGGGGGAAGGGGCTGAGCGGCAGCGCCATAAGCAACATAAAATGCCGCAGACAGTGAACAGGCAGCTGACTGGTACTGCCGCTGGTGGTATGGAGCCCAGTGCCAGTTGTAACTCTGCAAACTGAAGGCTACAGTTAATACAGGTAAAAGCTTTTTTATCCAGCAAAACAGTTGTTAACAGCTCTTCAATCTCAAAACAAATAACATACTTAGAGATGTGCTAGTTTGCACTTTCAGAACAGCTGCCCGGTCAGAAAAGCTCACAATGTCAGTTAACAGTTAAATTTCTGTGTTTTCTCAGATGATTTAAATAATCACTGAATGTTTCCAAGCTGTGACAACTGTGTGTACTAAATGCACACAGTTTTGGAGAGGCATGAGTGTGTGTCTGTGCCACTCAGGTGGCCTAAGCAAGAGGAAACAAGTGGAAAAATAATTACTGAGATCTTTGTTTTGTATCCCTGTAGGCTGGGTCAGGTCAAGAACTGATGTGAAGATAATACTGTAGATAAGGGGTATGTTCTGATGCCAAGCTTTCCAGATGAGAGAAATTAAAGAGTAAAGACTCCTCTCTACTGTAAAACAGTGTCAGAAACTGAGGAGACAATGACACTGCCGATGTTCCCTTTTTCAGTTCAGGTTTTGTTTTTAATGCCAAATTTCATTTTCATTGCCAAAATTTAAAGTCCTCATCCTGGCTTCAAATGTGCAGAAGCCTGGACAGAAGCTGAAAAATGCCTTCCCATTTATCAAAATGTGTTAGGTTTCGATTTTTTCATTGCATACAAACCTAGATAAGGATACAAGGTTGTTTTTTCATCAAGCACCGCTCACGGCTCACACTGGAGTACACCAAGTCTCATGGCAAGCCATTGTCACTCAAAACCATAATGTGGATCTCATGGCTTTATAGTTAGAAAACCACCAGAGTCAGCAGAATTCTTTTCTGGAGCTCATGAATGCCTGAGCATAATTTAATCAAAATCTTATATCTCTCCTTACAGTTATATATCTGGACCGAGCTGATGGACCGACTCAGACTCTGTCATATTAATAAAGATGTTGTAAATGTGGCAGTTTTAGACCAAGCTGCATGAAGACATTCCCCTTCTGAAACAGAAGTACAAAGAACAAGTACAAACAAATTTGACACAGCAAATTCTGTGCCCTCAGAGATTTAGATAAAGGTAAACAGTTCACCAAGACTGTGCTTGTCAAAATCACTCTACAGTCTATGATGTCAGTGGTTACTCATCATAAAAATATATTTACCTAAGTTATTTCTCAGTCAATCTAATTTTGAAAACAAGTGAAGAATTCTTTTTGTTTTAAAGAAACAAAGTTTGTGTCGGTAACTTCGAAATTTGTAGAGAAATGAGGTAACTCACTCGTCTGATCTGTCTGAAGCCAGTTAAAACATTTTTTTTCACCCAATCTGTTTTCTATACCTGTGATTTGCAGTCAGCAAACAAAATTTTTCTGCAGATTTACCACCACATTCACAAGCTATAACTATGATAACTTTTAATTTAATCATTCCTTCAAACTGCCTGTAATACCCAGCACAGACCCAGCAGGCAACTAAATGATGGCAGCTTGCAAGTTTTGTGTTGCTCTGACTTTGACACACTACACAAACATATATCACAGATAACTTACAAGACTCCCCAAACTAAAACTAACAAATCCCAAATCTGCTGCAACTGAGACAACAGTTCCATCCCTCTTATTCCTCTGCTACAGTTTGTCAAGAATAATACATTTACATTTTTAGATAGAGAGAATTCCTCTCAGGATTGCTCAGATTTCATATAAATCCAAATTCAGCCAAACTGTAGCCTTCTCAAGAGGAAGGACACACTACAGTAGTGAACAAGTATGCAGCCAGTGGCAACAAGAATCAAAATAAAAGCAGCTGGCCAAAAGGTCCAATAGTCCATAAGTCTATGCAGGACCCTCAACGTTAACAGATGTCACAGTAGCCATGAAGCAACGCTGGAAAAGGCGGTCAGGGTCTGGGGGCTGGTTGTCACAGTCCAGCTTGCCCCTCAGGAAGTGTTTCCTGAGGCCTTGTGGGCCAGCAGGGGCATTAGTATGTCTCAGTCCTGGTCCCTGAGGGCTCGATGTCGAACCTGGAAGGCAAAAAATAATAAATCACATTCATTCATTCAACAATACTTTCACTTTCACAGTTAGTGTGCAAGAATGTTTTTGAAATCGTGATAATCCTCTATGGCTTTGTCACTACCAGCTAAAACCTCCACGTTACCATTGGACTTTGGTCCATAATTAATAAAAAACATTGCTTAGTCCAGCTTAGTTCATTTCCAATGTTTCTGCATGACAGAAACAAGAACCAGGCTTTAGCCAAGATTGTTTTATAACACACAGGGCTCTATTATCCACCATGAGAGAAGCAGCGTCTACCTGGTGATTCTTTGTTAGATCGTCTTCATCTGTTGCTGCACTCACCATGTGTCAGCCTGCCAGAATGACTTTCAGACCACTTACCTGCCCATGCTCACACCTGTGAAGAAGAGAAGAGACCACCTGACTGGCCTCAGCCTTCCGTCTACTGCTGGAGCCAACCACTGGATCAACCTCAGCTTCCTGCCCACTTTAGAGGCCGTCTACCTGAGTGGCCACCCACCTGTACCACCCCAGCTCTGTCTGCTGCCGAGACAGGCCACCAGAACAACCTCTACTAGCTGCCTGCATCAGGAGATACCACTCTGAACAGTTCCGGCTACCTGCCTGGTCCCGGGGACACCCCCCTGAGTGGTCTTGTCTGGCTCCTGTTTCCTCCCACACAGCGAAGTCAGACTGCCTTTACCTGTGCATAACAGGATTAAAGGAAATGTCTGCAGGGTGTTTGTCATTTATGCTGGCTCATGAGCTGCTCACATGTGTTGTGGATTTTTTTAAACGTGGATTTGGATTCTAAACTTCTACATGCACTACATACATGCACATCCTCAAAGATCCCTAAACTAAACTGACTAACTACATCTTCATCAGGACAGACCGTGTGTCCTGATGTGTGCCAACACTGATGATATTCCTGTCTCCAGCCATGTACTGAGAACTCATTTGTCCTATTTCAAAATATCCTTTATAAATACCACATTGCATGTTACAGATAATTTCACCATAAATTACTCAAGAGTGAATTCTGGCAGAGCAGTTGTGAATTTGACAGTTCATTGTAAGATGATGTGGCCATTAAAATACACAAGTACCTGATCTCATGCTTACCAGCCTACGTGCTTGTCAGGAAAATTGCAAAGCACCCGTGATTGCCGTGAGAGGTGGTCTGACCAATTATTGCTATTTTGGGCCAAAACCAGCACCAAAATTGCACTGCGCTGCTTAATTAGCATACACGACCTCAACTGCTCCTCTCCTCCCACTTCAACATAAGCATATTCATTCATGCAGGAAAATACCAAACATACCAATGTGTAAAAAAGCCGAAATGCACCTGAGGGAACTTGCATAAGGACTGTGATTGAAGTGACACAGAAATTGCGCTGGCAGGAAAATAGACCCCATAGTCTCAATAAACTGAAGGACAGCTCACAATAATCGGCTGTGAAATCGCACCAGTTTATAAGTTTTACATAATTAAGATGTCTCAGGGTCATGTTGGTCCAAAATCTCCCATAGGTGTTTAACTAGGTTGAACTCTGGTGATTGTAAAGGTCATAGCATATGATTCACATAATTTTCATACCCAACAAACCATTCAGTGACCCCTACAAATGGGGTCAATGTCATCCTGGAAGAGACCACTCATTTATCCAGGTTTTCCCTTTCAAGTTGTCACCTGTCTAACTGATCTCATGGACAAAAAAAGATGCAATTAAACACTTTTCACATCTCTGGAGAAATCTTACATCTGTGCCTAAAGGGAGGTTTAAGGTAAAGGGTATACTTTTCTAAAATCTCTCGCAGGGGTGTCATACGTACGGCCCGAGGGCTGGGGGGGTTCAATCCGGCCCGCAGGATGAATTTTGAAAGTGAAAAAACGCATAAAAGACATGAACTATAAATTTTTAATAAAATGCTATTCCTAAATTATCCGCACTGTTTTAATCAGAGTAGAAGAAGCGGCCCAACTAGTCTACCTGGTCTCCTCGCCCTCACACCCTCATTAGCCAAAATGTCTTTGTCAAAAAGGTGAAAAGTGGACGTAGAGTGTAGAATTTTCCAAGAAAAATGGATCACTTCCCATATATTCACAGAGATAAACGGAAAACCTGTGTGCCATCAACAACTGTCGGTGCTCAAGGAATATAATATTCGGAGCCACTATGAGACTCATCATGGCGAAAAATACGACAGCTGAGAAAACAAGATAAATGAATTGCTGGTGGGTCTGAGGAAACAGCAGTCCCCTTTCACCCGGAGCCGAGAGGCCTGTGAAGCAGCAGTAAAAGCCAGCTACATAATTGCTAATGAAATTGCAACAGCATTAAAGCCGTTTTCCCACGTTGAGTTCGTCAAAACATGCACGATGAAGGCTGCAGAACTCGTGTGTCGATAAGCTTTTGCCAACATTTGTCTGACGAGGATGGCAGAGAGGATTTCAGAACTGTCGGCAGATTTGGTCAGCCAGTTGAAACACAAAGTCAAGTCATTTCTTACATTTTCTATTGCAGTTGATGAGAGCACTGACATTACACACATTGCTCAGCTGGCCATATTTATTCATGGAGTTAATGAGACTTTGACCGTCACCGAGGAGTTCTTTGAATTGGTGCCTGTGATGGACACAACAACAGCTGAGGACATGTTTTGCTCTGTGGTTGGAGGGCTGGACAGAGTCGGAGTGGATTGGTCCTGCGCCGTCAGCCTGGCTACAGACGGTGCGCCATCAATGATGGGAAGAAAGGCAGTTGTTGTGACAAAATTCAGAGAGTAAGTACAAGTCACTAATGGAGGCGCTAGTTTCTGGACATTTCACAGTATTTTGCACCAGGAGGCATTGTGCTGCAAGTCGGTAAAAATAGATCACGTTACAGAGGTGGTTATCTGAACTGTTACTTTCATCCCAGTCAGAGGCCTGAATCATCGTAAGTTTGACCGCCTTCTCAGCGACAGTCACGTTTTATCAGTATCTCTTCCCAGGATACCTCATATTAACAGTCCTGGCTGCAAAAATGTTGTGCATGTTTGGGACAACCTACCTTTGTGATCAAGTTTTCTCAGTAATGAACATCAATAAAACAAAATTGCGGTCAAGGCTAACACACAAGGCTAAATGACCTTCTGAGATTGGCTGCTACTCAGGACATGAGGCCTGATGTTGATGCACTTGTGCAGACCAATAGATGCCAAAACAAAGTAGTCTAGACATGACTAACTGCTTCAAAATGCTGCTTCAGACACTGATTGCACTAAAAGAATACAGTTCTGTGAAAATGAATATAGAAATTGTTAAAAACATGCAATTTAATGTAAGCCAACAGCCTCATTACAAAAGAGTTTGGTTTGGTGGAATCCTATTGTTCATGCAATGCCATACATTTTAAAATGCAATACTATGTTTTTCAGTTCTAAATATCTGTGGCTGGTTTTTGTATTTGTACAAACACTGTGGCCAGTTGTAATGCACACATGTAAATGATAATCAGAAGCAGATTGCACGTTGATCTTATGTTTGTCGTAATAAATCCAAGGTTGTTGCTGATATGTTTTGTAAAAGGATATTTAATTAAATATGAAGATTTTCCTAATGTACTTATACTTCTTTGCATGAAAACAAAGGGAAAACATGGAATTATTGTTATTTATAGGTAATTATGCTATGATTGTGCTGGTCCGGCCCACTTGACATCTATTAGGCTGTATGTGGCCCCTGAACTAAAATGAGTTTGACACCCCTGGTTTAAAGGCTATTAAAGATGCCAAGTATGATTTAATGTCAGTAACACAAGTTATCACTCTGTAATGCTTACATGCCAAACACATAACATACATTACAAAACACCTCAATATTAGTGAGCTTCTGAAGTGTAGTTTTGAAATTCAGACAGAGCCAGACCAGCTGCTAAACTAATTACTTCTTGGCTCAAACTTCACATTTAGGGTAGAGATATGAGAATAGAATCTTGTTTAATTTTTGTGTTTTTTGGAATGAATGAAAAAAAATTAATGGCCCTGCTCTGGATGCCAATTACAGCCCAAATTTACATGAAATTAAATTAAAGTACAAAGTAAATATATTTTCTGCATTGCACTGGGATAGCAAAGCTCTGCTTATAATTTGTAACCAGCTGGTGTAGGTAAACATTTCTTTTCTCTAAGGTGGAAGTTCAGTGATGTAAAAAAAAATTACTTCATATACTATACCAACCTGAATAAAAATCATTCTCCAAGTAAGCATTGGCGAGCAAACAGAGTGCAGAATAGACAAGTTTTGAAGCACTATACATGTTTTGAGCTTACGTGAGTATTTGTGCTGCTAGAGACAAATGAAATTTCCTGTGTTGAGTTTCTTTTAAGTTGTTTGCTTTGGCATTATAGATCCTTTACATGTCAATTCCATGAAAATAAGCTCAGTCCCATAGTTCCTTTCAAACCCTTTGGTCACCCATTAATACAATATATGGTATATCAGAGGATTACAACAATAATTTGTGCATTTTTTAGACGTGTAAGCAGAATGTGTCCTGCTGAGATGGTGCTGTAATCAGTACCTGGTGCTCGGAGCGGCAGCCCGTTGTCCAGGCTTCTGGGTTTGGTGGCAATAAACAGATAGCAGAGGACACACAGAGTGATGATGAAGGCCAGAAGAACCACTGCTGCTACAGAGAGACCCACGAGAGCTCCGAGACTATAAGGCAGAAAACAAACACACCGTGTGGCCGTTAGACGAAGTGTATGAAACATTGTCACATGCTACTGAAATACTAGATACTACTGAAATTCCTCTCACACAGTAGTGAATATGCTCACACACATACTATTGGATGGCTTTCATTTGTACAGCATATGAGCGCACTTTCATTTGTAATATAATTTTGTAAGAACTATCTCAGTAGTGAATGACTGAGTAATTTTAGTATTATACGGGAGTGATTTCATGTAAAAAGGAGGGCAATGTAGTCTGAGAGAGTCTTTATGTGGTTTTACTGGTCTGTTCTCAGGGTCAGCAGTGTGTTGTAAAAGGATCTAAGAAATCCCAAGGCATGTGTTTTCTTAACCATTGTCAGACAGTTATGATGAGGCAAAGTCATTCAGTGATTTTCAAACCAGTGAAGGACTTTTAACAAGAATTCTGTTCCACAAAGGCGACAGGTAATGTGAGCTCCATCTAGTCTTTGTCAGAACACACGCTGCTATGTAGAAGTTGTAACTGATGACTAGCATTTCTTAGATAAACAAGACAAGAGTATTGCAATAATCCAGCCTGTTAGAGATGCTAGAGAAATCATAAAATATTGTTTCTGAATCAGCATGGGAAACTGATAGAGCAAATAATTACCCCGTTAAATGTGGCAGAAAGCGCTCCGCTCTTCGACAGTGGTCTCCCTTGAATCTGAGCAGAAACAGCTGGTAGAAATAATATCCCCCTTATTAAAAATGAACATTAATATTGGCTAAATGAACAACAGCAGAAGTAAAGCACACAAGGAGAAGGCTGGTGGAGGGGGCTGCAGCAGCAAACACTGTCAGCATCAATTTATCATGAATGAAACAGTTGATGCTAAACTTTGTTCTCTGCTTCAGCTAACAATATGCGCTATACGGTAATAGCATGTTTCTGGTTTATTCCCTTTTTTAAATCTTTCCATATTTTTTCTCTGTAAGTGTTAGTTGGGCAGATGGCTTTGAGTCACGATCTCACTCTTCTTTGTCTGGATGTGACTATTTTAGTTCAGTAGTTTAGTTTAGTTGCTCAGAGATGGTGCATTTGGCAATGGGAGCTCATTCAGCAGGTGTCAGACAACAGGCATTATGCTCGTCTACCCTCATTTGCAAGGACAAAAGGTGAATATTTAGATTCATATCTCAACAGACCAAAACTACAGCTAACTTGTGATGTGTCACTGTGAAAAGTCAGTTTTTATTATTGATATATACACTGAGAACAATGCTATTTTTATGATATCAATACTGTATTCTCAACAATGTCTTTCTGTAGAAGCAGTACGGTGTTTTGGGAAATGTTTCATGGCAGGAAAAATATTACAGTATGGTGATATTTTTACTGTTAATCTCAGAATAATAGCTGGTAGAGTGGAAGTAAACGAAGTCCATCATATTCAGATGGAAAGTAAATTGATACTGAGTAAAGGATATTTATTACCTTCTGAATTTTACACCCATTTGTCATGAATTTGTACTTTTGATCAGATGGGTTCTTTCCTCCTCCCCACAAAACTGAGATGGAGGGGGAGCTTCATTTGCTCTGCCTGGTGAATGTCCCATTACGTGACATGCACAGCAGCCATTAGGTGGACACAACACCTATCTGTGCATTATAGAGAGCATTTACAAAGGAAGCCTCTGACCAGGCAGCAGTTTATCTCACTGGCTGTGTGAGGCCATCACACAAGCTTGTGTTGTCATCTGTGAAGGATCCCCCACATGACATCTGTGCTGAGTTGATGAGAGCCATGTTCTCCTCCACAGCTCTTTTCAGTGGAATGGCTGTGGAGGCTGTCTGTGCAGCGGCACTGTGGGCTTTAGGGCTGCAACAGCTAATCAATGAAATCAATAATAAAAATAGTTGACAACAAATTTAAATGTTGATTACTTGGGGCCAGTCACATAGCTGTGTAAGATGGCCAAGAGTAGACACAGCTGGGTCAGCGACTGAGTGGGTGCTACTGTTCCACTCTACAGTTCGATAGGTGACGGTAACACACCTGCAAGTTGGTTTGCCAGCCACCAATGAAAAGAAGAAGAAGACTAGGTGAGTATGTCAGTGAGACATATCAAAACATCTGTTTACAGCTGAGAAAGGTGGATGGCCAAGTTGTCTAAACTTTGAGAACACTTTATTTTACAATCACAAAGAAGATTGTTTGGTACCAAATTTGCAAAACGTATCTGTAGTGGCAGGGAAGCATGAGGCTAATGCATTAGCACCTAAAGAAAAGACAAGTAGAATTTAATGTTACAGAAGAAGCGAACTTGGAGATAATGTTAAAGGTAGGGTTGGCAGTTCATTTCAGAAGCATTTTTTTTATTTTCTCATCACTGCTGTCAGTGCATTTAATGTGTTCACTGCCACTGACAGCATAAGGAAAAAAGATCTGTCATCTGTGGCAGCAGCAGGGCTGAAAAATGCCTAACCATTAATTTTACTCGCCCCAAGCAAAACCACTGAATGGCCTCCCTGCCTGTCAACCTAACTTCCTACTTGTGCGCACTCTGCCCATGCACTAATTGCACACACCAAGAGTCTCCCACAAGGCTGTTCTGTTTATATAGCTAAAGCTAGCAAGCTATAACAGAGAAGGTACCCGCAGCAGCGTTTGGTTGCAAATGGAGGCCACATTCAAGAAAGTTACAACTATAAAGAAGCTGGATGCTGCAAGAAGTAAAACCAGAACTAATATCAGTGTGACTTTTGAACGATGGTGAGAAAACAAAAGGAGCTGAAAAGTGGCACCACAGTGGCCGTAGTAAGTCACTGATTTTACTTAATGTGATTATGAAACAAAAATTATGAGGTTCCTGATTTTAAGTAATGTGGTTATGCTGTTACATATATTACAATACAAGTCGTGTTTTGTTCAATAATACACTACATAGAAACATTGCACAAGCATTGTTTAGATGAATGCACCTGTTCTTGTAATGTGGAAAAGAGATTTCTGCATGTTTTTATACATACCGTTTAATCGATTAAGCATAGAACTAATCAACAGATTAATCAATCTGTCATTAGTCATTAGTTGCAGCCCTAGTGGGCTTCACATATCATTTTATTTGTTTTTATCTTCGTGACGTGTCTGAGTCTTCCTTTACTCTGTGCTGAGCTCAATGACCAGTGGACCACCGTCACCTGGAGGGCATTACTCAGACACACACTGCCATAAACAAAGTGCTCCTTGTGTTGCAGACAGACACATGTTGCAGCCTCTGTTGCCTTATTTGCTACAGCATTTGGACGGTTACAGTGCGTAATGCTCATCTCCGTCTGCTCTCACAACATAAGGTTGCTGATGTGTGTTCTGCTGTGTGCACCCTCTCGCCGTATGCCCTTCCTTGCCGTTTTCTGTCCCCGACCTGTCTGCTCTGGTTGAGCAGAGCAGCCAGAGGGGGCTTTTACAGTGCATAATTATTGTCATTGCTCTTTCACAGCAGTAGTCAGACTCTGTGGAAGGTGTGTGGTAATGACCCACTCTACAGACAGGGCCTGTTGCAAGAGAGAGAGATCCATCATTGCCCTTATCCCAAAAGAGACCCCTCTTACAGGACAAAGCCTATATGGAACAGAACATTGGTTACCCCAAATTCTACGATTATAGGTGCAGCCCTCTAAGCTATTGGCCCCGCTGGCTCCACATCCGACAGCTGAAGGAAAAATACTTGCTTACTGGGAGCAGAGATCAGGTCAGATAGGTGAGGGAGTTAGTCCAGTGCAGGGCAAAAGGACACCAGAGAAAGTCACTCATAAAATCAGAGGTTACAGTATGTAACCAGTGTTACTGCTCACCCTCAAAGGCCGATATGTGCAAGATCTCTAAATTACGTGTTAATGTGCTAAAAAAATCTGGAGCAGCAGAGTGAGTGAGTGGTGCGTTCATGTCTAATCATACCTACTCTGTATCTTGAAAGCAGTAAGTACTCCAATAAAATCACTGCTGTGTTTCAGTGGCGTTCTTATTACACACGATGACATGAAATGATGCAGAATAGCCAGTTACCTGGTGGGGACAGATATCTCAACACAGCTCAACAGATCTGGGATACCAGACAAAGTAGGTGAGGTATATACTGTAAGTCTGACTTCTTCCTACTCCGTTCAACCATGTACTAGGTATAAGTAAATTGATATTGGATTAGCATTTGTTGGATATGTGTGAAATTACATTTGTTGACATATCAACTGTTTTACATGCTTGAATGAATAAATCAAATCAAATCAAAAAATCAATAGCTATAGGTATAACTATAACTATATTTTTTTTTGATCAGCTGCAGCTCAAACAGCTTTGATTTTGTGTCATTTCAACCAATGCCAAATGTAGAAACAGCACAGCATCTCAAACGGGGAAGCTTACCTTTGGTTGCAACAGGTACATGGATGTACGGGGTAGGCACAGAGTAGCAGTGAAAGTGTCTATAGCAACATTTACCACCGGTGCCCTTGAGGAAGGCACTTCACAACCCCAAACTCCATCTTTTCTGAAGAACCACCAACAAGACAAACTGTTCTGAAAGCTCAAACAGATCAGCTCAAATGATAGATACCCTTATAAGTGAATTGGCTATTGACCAATCAAAAAGAAATACAATTATACATTATTTTGTACTGTATGTTAATAACGGCCACCTACAAATAAACAATACTTTAATGAAAATATTTATCATATACAACACGCTCACAATGATAATAAAGTCTCAACTGTCACGCCTTCTGATGCACATCGCGCTCAGGGGAGTTTATCTTCTATGATGCATTTACACCAGCGCCTGATGCGGGTACATTTATCCTCCTCACATCTGGCGCGTATCCTCGTAGGGAAACATCTGCAGTTTAACTCATTTCATTCATCCTTACCTTAACCACCACATGTACCCATATTTGTAGGGGAAAAAGCTGTTGGGGTCATCGCAGCAGTACTTCAAGTCGCTGAACCCGCAGCAGAAAAGCGCCGTGGTGTCACTGTCCGCTTTCGGACACGTGAAGCCCTCCACGAACACGTTCTCTATGCTGTAGTAACTTTGGCAGTCCGAGCTCATATCAGACGCAGCTGTACGCGCATGGACAGCCGGATGCGGTGTGGCGCACATTAACACGCGGTCTCATTCCGTTTGCCTCACTTGTGCAAGTTCACATCAGCGCCAACAATCTGATCCAGGAGGCGCAGAACTGACAGTAAGGCACACGCTCCCACCTCTCTCTCTCTCTCTCTCTCTTTCGCCCTTGCTCTGTCTATGAACATATAAATATATACATTCTAATAACCTACAAATTATAAATTGATTATAGTCTATAATCAACACTCCTGATACCTAAACCATTAAGCAGATACACTTTTAAAGTAATTAATAATTAATTACCTAATAAATAATAGCTAATTAATCAAATGAAACGCTTGTATTATGTTGTATTTTGAGGTGAGAACTCTTCAGGAAGCAGCACATATTGTAGCTATTGCAGAAAAGGGTGAGATACTTAGGACCACTGGACCAGGATGTTAGAAACCTGTTGTAAAGGTGCAGCTACATGCTATCAGCCTTGTCCTGATTGTGGGTCACAGATTGGATCATTTTTCAGAATGCAAAGCAAAACAGCAACAACAACAATTAAAAGTTATAATTTATATTTGTAACAGATGTTAATGGCTGTTTCCATGACGATAAAAGTCCAGAAAGCTTGCAGGTACCACACGTTCTTATTAATGTTGGCATGAGCACACAACTGCTTTGTCTGTATCTTTTCACTGCAAGTCTGCATTGATTTAGGGAATTTAGCTTTATGTGTGCTGTACAACCCACAGACAGGTTCAAAGTCGTTTCCCACCTCCCTAAGCCCCTTTTATAATGCTTTTCCAAATACAAGCAGCAGCATCACACACACCACAGACACTATTCTGCGTTTACATTCTCCCAGGCCCTGGCAGGTGAACGACTTCAGGCTGGGATCTGTGGGGTACCAGTGTGTAGTCTGTCATATCCCTGATCCAAGACGTTATGACTATAATCATGTGATCTGACATAGTGACCACTGTATCAGGCAAAGAAATCATGTAGTCTGAACCAGGCATTATAATAATTTAATATTCATGAGGGATAGAAGGTTAATGTTAAAGGTCAAAACTACTTATTAGAATAGAACAGACTGCTCTTTATTGTCATTGTACCAAAACAATGAAATTATAAAAGCTACAACTGTACACAGTTGTAGCTTTTATAAAGCTGAAGTGCAAGCAAAGCATCAAATATTTGCATTAAAATATAATATCACGACCTTGTCTCAAATCTCACATAACTGAGCTGCATTTCCCATCATCCTCAGCCTGAAGCAGTATGCTGGCACTGACAAAGGTCAGATTATGCAAACAGCAATAGAGGAACAGTGTTGATTTTGCACTCTGTCTTCCATATTGAACAGACTGAACTTATTAAAGTGAGGAAAGATCATCATTAATGAAAACATTTTTCCAGAGAGAAACTTTTCTATTCATTCAAAATAGCTTTTTTATGAAAATGAATGTAATTTTGCAATAATAACATTTGCTAATTTTCAAACAGCTGAATTTCTAATACTAACAAAAGATGCGATCAAGATGCATTGTGGGAAGTGTGGGATCCAGTGCCTTTGGAGCTTGATTCACATTAGGTGCTATGTTCACTTTACCTGCTGAAGTGACCTAAGTCTGATGATCGCTGTCAGAACATTCAGATCACAGTTCATGTGTTTTTGTCACTTCCTTGTCCACGGTTGAGGAGATTGTCATCAATCAGTGTCAGCCCCTCACAAAACAGTAAAAATAAACATAGAAACAGAGTCAGTTGAGAGATGGAGTTTAAAATGTTTGGATATTTATAGTTATATTTGTACACATATGACTCCAGTTGTGGTTAATCATTTATGAGACTGATCGAGATGCCAACATTTATTTTGGTGACCTGTACGAGGCTTGGCATTGCACCTACAATGCTTCTTATGAGTCTCCCTGTTTACAGGAAGTTAAATATTAAACCTCTAGAGTAACCCGTGGTGGAAGTACTCAGATCCCTTACTTTAGTAAAAGTATTTATACAACAGTGTAAAAATACTCTGCTACAAGTCCTGTATTTAAAATGTTACTTAAGAAAAAGTACAAAAGTATTAGCATCAAAACATATGTAAAGTACTAAAAGTAGAAGTACTCGATATGGAGAACGGCACATATAACATTAGTGTATATCACATTATTGGTTTAGAATTACTGATGCATTATTGTGTATAATATTAAATGTTGCTGCTGGTAAAGGCCAAGCAAGTTTTAACCATGTATTTAATTTGAGCAACTAATACAGATTCCACCCAACCTAAGAAGTCTCACTTCCCTTCTAAAAAGGTCCATAACCATAAAATGCGAGTAAATACTGGAGAGGCCTTTGAAGGACAGAGGCAGCTTAGAGCCCAGGATCTTAAGTCAGACGAGATGGCTAGTTCCCCCTAAACAGGTATGAGCTTCAGCTTGGTCTAGCTAACCTGAACTAATTCAACAAGGCTTCCGGTAGGAATGGGCATTTCAACATGTGAATGCTCACATTCATTCTCTGTGGTTTGTGTGCAGCTGGGTTATCAAGGCAGCAAATATTTGAGACCCAGAGATGGTGAAGAGTATCAGCAGGTGTGTCTGGATGAACATGGGGTGTGTGCAGGTACATTTTGGGCATGTTGGTAACATGAGGGCACACAAAGTGACTGTGCCACTGACCTGAAAAACCAGGTCTGTGGTCAACAGTCAAACCATCATTGCTAGTTAATGGGCACTTTGCCCGTGATGTGATCATGCACCTTCACCTCACGCACGTGCAGATCTGTTTCCTCTGTGGAAAGCAATCCACCAAACGTTCAAACTCACACGTCTCCTGGAAGGATTATTAATAATCAAACCCTAAAATCTTGCAAAAGTATTCTGACACTTTGTTGTGCTACTCCAAATAATTATCTTTGATTTGATTGGCAAATTAAATTGATTGAGCATATTTTAGAAAGGTACACATTATAGTGTTAGGTCCCACTGTTCACACAGCATGTCAGGGCAACAACTGAGCCAACAAGTCTAAGGATCTCTCTGTAGATAGAGCAGGACAAACTGAATAATTGGGCAAGAAGGGCCTTGTTCGAGGAGGTGACCAGTAACCTGACAGTCACTCTAAGAGCACTTCAGGCAGTCCTCTGTGGAGCTGAGGAGCCTGATGGAAGGACAAGCATCTCAGCAGCTCTCCATCATTTAGGCTTTTATGGTTGAGGCAGAGGACGGCTGTTTAGAATTTCTCAAACAGCTTTTGAAGGACTAAGAGCACAAGGGAAAATATTATCAGGTCTGATGAGACAAAAACCAAACCAAACCGGCATTTCAGCAGTAATGTCTATCGGCCTGATGGGGGCACCATACCTAAAGGGCAACATTTCACCATGGCTGATCACTGGATGGACAGATGATAATGCTCAGTGTGGAGTTTTACTTATCACCCTAATAAAAATGATCTGAATCACTTCTCACTCTCAATAGAAGTTACAAAAGGAGAAGGCATGTCCTTGCTGTACCAAATACAAAATAGTCACCTGCAAAACAAATTTGATTTACTTTGATGTTACTCATAAGATGTAAACTGCATTCAACCTTGGCAGAGTCACGTGATCAAAATATCTGACAAAGTCTGAGAAAAAGTGTTTTTTAAAAGAAACTGTGACTGTTGTTACCCAGGGACATCACGGAAAGGCTGAATTGTGAAAGAGTG
>NW_018127983.1:76659-97339 GCF_001952655.1 Monopterus albus
AGATTGAGTTTTTGAAGCATCTGGTTTTTCCGTTTGAGTATGTTGTGGAACCAGGCCTGGGCCAGTATAGGACAGGCATACACCAGTGATGATTTCTTTATCTTTGTAAAAAAAAAAATACATTCAAAGTCTCTTCAGTCTGAAACAGAACATAAGAATGATTACAAAGCAGATACAACAGGCAATATCTCCATTTCTTGTTTGTGAAGCAGAACAGTTTACAGAGCTTCTGCAGCCGCTCTTATACCCTCTCCACACACCTTCACATCTCACATGCTCTATTGCACCTTTCTGTCTGACCTCCAACACAATAGACACCATCGTATGTGAACCTAGAGGGGTCAGCTTTAGGAGCCTCTCCAGCCATTATGACAAGAGTAATAAATTCAGTAAGCATGCAAGTGACATAACGACTGTAGTTCCTCTGGTGACCGACGCTATTAATGAGCAAACAATCACTACTTGACACGTGTCCCAGATTAATGATACCAAACACCACAAACATGTCAAAAACTCCATTAAGGTGACAAAACATAACATGCGACATATCACTTTGTCATGGAATAAATACGTCCAACTTGTTAAAATGGTAATACATAAACACATTAACCTGGTGTCATCTTAGAAATATTAAACCTTAGCATGAGAGACAACCTGTCATAGGATGACATCTTAAAAACCTTGAATGTTTATATCAAAGGCCCTTTAGGTTTGACAGGTGACCTCTTGCCCCCCCCTTCCCGGTCACTCTGGGTCATCCATATGCACCGCACTACTGAGCAAGTTTAACAAGTACTGATGAATGCATCACATTGAGAAAACATATACATTAAAATATAAGTGTAAATTAAAATAAAATGAGCAAGAATATAATAGGTGACATAGGCAACATATAGTAATAACTGAAATGAAATTGACCACATCTAAAGATTTGAGTGTAAAACTCAAATCTTTAGATGTGGTCAAGTCTAACTCTAATCCTTTAACCTTCTTGGTCTCCCACAAGTATATACACATCATATCCTTTATCCACATGCATGTAAATATATCTTGATTTCAGAAACCTTATCCTGGTTGTGAGAAACCTGAACATGCTAGGTGTCTAACTCTAATCCTTTAACCTTCTTGGTCTCCCACAAGTATATACACATCATATCCTTTATCCACATGCATGTAAATATATCTTGATTTCAGAAACCTTATCCTGGTTGTGAGAAACCTGAACATGCTAGGTGGCTGCTGGGATATTGTTGCATGTATAGTTGTGGGGAGAGAAGAGCAGTGTTATTTTGTGCTTTACACACTTTGCATTTCTGGCTCACTCTCATTGTCCTGGCTGTGTCACTGAGCCATATGTTTCACAGTTTTTACCCTTCTGATCAACAACAGACTGTCTTGTTATACCAGTAGATTAAATATTGTGGTAGTGACACTTCCCAAGAACAAGGGGCCATTTTAAATGAAGTCATCAGTAGCTTTCTCTCTGATTTCAATGTTTATTCATTCTACCACTGTGCATTCACCTCAGCTGAGGCACATCAGTGACTGAAAATGGTGCGTTGTTTGTGCTCAGCCAACGTGACTTTCTGCAGCCTAAGTAAAGTGGTACCTTTGATCAGCTTGACAAGCAGAAGGTTGATGTTGTCCCATGTCATGACACATCAGTAGCAGCTGACTGAAGTGGTGAAACAAGCATTGTTCCAAAGCCTTGTTTTTTTTTTTGCAGGTTATCTGCAGCGATGAATCACCACCTCTAACACAACTGTTGAAAATGCAACCGATACCCCAAAGGTTTTTCCTTTTTGTGGCCAAAAATCCTGTCAAAATGGTAATTATTATTAATTATGTGCCCAAGTACAGCCTCTGAGCTGCTAGCATAGTGTGGACAGCACAGCATAGCATAAAATGCTCTACAGCATGTTTCTCCAAAGAGCCTGTAGAGCAGAATAAAAATTTGTCATAATGAGTTACTTTCCCAAGAGATCAGAAAACATTTTAAAGTTTTCTGTTCAGTCTATTGCTGTATATCAGAACATTTTGAAAGGCAGCAGAGCAGACAATAAAGTGTGTCCTACAGAACTGTATGTACTCTTTGTGAAAATACTCACTCTGCACAGAAGAAGACACATGGAGGATTGTGCACTCTGTTTGCCTGCAGCTCCAAGGTAAAGGGTGAGCTAAGGTCACTAAACTACGTACTCAGTGCCAGTGACGACATCAGAACCACATGCTGTTACCACCACTATATTACATAATCACAGACCACACAAGATAATCTTGTCAAAACAGATATAATTCATAAAAATTTACAAGAACATTAAAGCCATTCTGTTTGTTATATATGCGATTGCCTTTGGTGTAATTGGTGCATTTTGGATAAAATGGAGGCATGTGAACAACTGCAGTTGCGGTTTTAATGAATGAATGTCAGCTTCTGAAAGGTTAGCTAATCCTGTGTAATCCCTGCCTGCTGAAACCACATAGAGTGGATATGTTGGCAAAAGAGAAGGATTAGTGACCATGGAGTTTGGCAAAACATGTGATCGCAGCACCAGTACATACTTTAGTCACACATATGCAGCTCACCCAGGCACACACAGTCAACAGTCGCCTTCATTCATGATTCTTCCATATACAATGGAAAAGAATGAGAAGAGGCCATTTATATGTGTGATGGGAGGTGTTGGTGAGCATTATATGCTAATTTAGCACATGGCTCCCACAAATACTGCCTCTTTGCTCATTAGATTGGTAAATAAGAACTACAAATGAGAGGCTACAGTAACTCAAGTGATTGCCATGTTATGTTCCTTTTTCTCATTTATTGTCTTTTTGTAATCAGTAATTCAACTGCTATAATATTTTTTTTATCTCATTCAATCCAAGTACACTCCAAATCTGGAGGAATGCACTGCTGAAAACAGGGAACAGGAATTAAATTGACAAGCTGCATCTGTGTGACCTCACTGCTGCACACATGGTCTCATCGTGAGGACAGACTGCGAGGGACATAGTGACCTGAATCATCTGAGCTTTGAGCAAACAAACAGATTAAAATGCCTGAGTAAAATAAATACAATCAAATCTGTGCAGCAGACAAAACAGTTGAGCGCTGAGCTTGTGCAAATACACAACGGGAGTGTGTCTTCAATCGTAGCCTATACACCCGGCTTTAAGTTTCCTGTTAGACAACCCGTAAACCGGGCCGAGAAATAAAGTATGCAAGTCCAAATAAGGCAAAACATTTCTACGTTTCATTACAAGATACCGTGCAAGACAAATTTGTCAACTTTAGAGGTGGTAGTTGGTGGATTTTTGAATTTTGGACAGTCAACCTAGCTACTGTACTTTCACCCAGCCAGCCTCCCTTCCGGTCAACCACATCCCAAAGTTCTAGTCACGTTTAAAAGAAACTTTTGCAACTGGATCAGTTCAAGTCAGTGGAATCACCACAATCTGTAGATTTGCTCATGGCAACAAAGCTTCTTGACTAGAGAGGATCTAGATCCTGAAATAAACTGACTCTTGTAAACTATTTTGAGGATAAAAAATGAAACTGTCAAGTTAAAGGTGTTCCTTTGGCAAACAATGAGGATCAGTGATTCCTCATATGACTGGACAATGAACATACTGCTGCTTTCCCAAACTCACTGAACAGTCAATCCCGAAAACAACAGACATTCTGTGAGAGCAGAGTCACTCAGAAATACTGCCAACTTTCTATTAGAAGACACTGTAAATCCCAGTTCCCTTATTTGATCATTCCTTGTTTCTCACTCCTCACTTGAGTCATCAGTTGTTCCTGTCGACCATCTTGAAGGACGCCCTAAAGCTGCTGTGAGGAGAAAGGAGTAAGGAATAAGTAAACTGCCTGGAGCCGCTGCTACTACCAGAAGTCAACATAATGAACAAAAATCATGCATTTATGGTTAAGACTTAATAGTAGTGATGCCAAATCTGGAAAGTCATCACACCTGCTGCTAGAAAAAGTGCTTTACTCATCATAAGAGAAACAACCACTGCCCCTAAAACATGGCTAACCAAGTCATTCATTTTCTACCGCTTAGTCCCTGAACGGGGTCACAGCCGGAGCCAATCCCGGCCAGCAATCGGGCGAAGGCGAGGTACACCCTGGACAGGTCGCCAATCCATCGCAGGGCTAACACATAGACGAACAACCAGACACACGCACATGCACTCCTATGGGCAATTTAGAGACACCAATCAACCTAAGCTGCATGTCTTTGGACTGTGGGAGGAAGCCGGAGTACCCGGAGAGAACCCACGCAAGCACGGGGAGAACATGCAAACTCCACACAGAAAGGTCCCAGGTGGGGCCCGAACCCGGAATCTTCGCGCTGTGAGGCAACGGCCCTAACCACTGTGCCACCGTGCTGCCGTAACTGTGGCAAACAACTTGAACAGCTGATACGCTATAATAGTTTCTACAATTTTGTACAAATTTAGTTAGACATTAATTGTACCTCTGTGGGAGGGACTAAGATGAAATGGAGAGTAGTGAGGGAGTCCCGGATGCAAGAAAGTGAATGATCCATCAACAGAAATACATTAGAAAGTCATCCAGTTGACAGCACAAACACCACCAAATCAGGCTTTTTGATCATTTAGCTATTTTTTGAAAGACTTTTGGATTACATAGTTACATATATATGTAAAGCTGAGGAATTCGTGCTTTTTGCACTTTATATATTTATATGTTTCATGGAAGGACACCTGCATCTTGTTCCTTGCCTTCACCAGGAAGGGAGGTTGACTATCCAATATTGTAAATGCCTTCAAGGTCTTACCCCTCCACCCAGACTTCGGCATACGCTGGTGCAATTCATTGCTTTGCTGTTATACGATTTCTCAGATGCTCAGAGTTCACAACTCCTACCATCCTGTTCAACCCACAACTTCATCCCTGCATCTCAGAACTCTAAATCAACTCTGACTCAAGTATAAAATTTGTGCTTAAAAGAAGTAAAAGGAATCAATCAAGCAACCCTCTACCCATCCTCTTCTACAAGGTAAACTTGCCTTTGCACAACACATTGTGCAACTGTGAATCAGGGCAAGTTGCCACACGAGCATGGTTCCTCATACACTTCAGAAGGATCCTAGGGACTCTCCACTATTTCATCAGAACTGTACTCAGGTCATCCATTTCAGATAGGAGCTGCTACCACTGCCTCAAACAAAGGATTCCCAGACCATTTCATTAAAACTATGGGCCACTGGATCTCCCAGTGTTTCAACTCTACATCCACTCCAATCCCAAGGATGTTCAGCAAATCCAAGCCATGCTCATTCCGAAGAAGGTTTTGTGGGTCCGCCAAGCCTGAGAGCAGTGCAGGCCTCTGAAGCCTTCCCTAAACCGCAGTCACCTAAGCATAACCTCATTTACACAGGCTCTCATACCATACAATAACACTCCATTAACATTCGAGGGCAGGGTCCCAGTTCGTGAAATGGAAATTTTAATCTTTTGGAGCAGGACTGGGCCCCAATACACCTCTATAAACTATCTATTCTGACCACTCTTCAACTTCCAATTTTCAAAATCCTCCCACCCTGTTCTATTTTTCAAAGTAATTGTTGGTTTGATGTTTAGTTGTCTGGAAATATTCAGGTGAAAAAGTCCATATTCAAGCTCTGAAGTGCAGACATCTGTATGACCTCTAAAACCATGTGGCTGTTTCTCTTGCACTTCTTTATCACCATTATTAGTATTTAATGGTGGAGGGTCCTCTTGCTGCCTTTCACAGCTTCTGTTACTTTGCCTGTTGGTTGCTGAGAATGCAGAGACTACACTTTATATATTCATAGACAGTTTCAGACAGGCTGAGACATTCAATGAAAAGGCTGTGTCAGACATTTCATGGAGCAATTTCAGGTTTCAATTTATGAGGCACAAAAAAGGCTGCAAAGGAATGTTTTGTCCCAGTCGCAGACATATTCACTGATTTCTCATTAACCACTGATGCTGATTTCAACACTGTGTTTAGAATTTAAATAATGAGCAAAAATAGTGAGCCAAGAACACAAAAACACAGCTTATGAACCTTAAAAATAAATAGCTGACAAGGCAGAATGTTAATTTATGCAACTATATTACATTTGCATTAATACTACAATTTTAAATTAAGGTATATATCTAGGGAAGTATAAATTAAATAAAACCTGTCACAGTAGTACAATGTGTACATGCATGAGGGAACACTAAAGATGACAAGGAGATTGGATGATGGTAGACAAATTAATGCAATCCAGTTCAGTTTTATTTGCATTGTGCTGAATCACAGCAAAAGTCATCTCAGGACAAGAGGACATGAGAGGAACAAAACATTTAGCTGAATATCACCTATGCCTGAAATTGAATTACAGATCAGATTTATTCCGTCTCAAAGTTGTAGTCTTACACACCTCTCTGCATCAGCTGCTACCCACCCAAAGCTCCCAGCACCCCATACACTTTGTCTGCCCCTGACCACGTAAATTATAAAAGACAAAACTCAAGAGGAGTTATTCATAAGAACCTAATTAAAATTAAGACTACTCCTGTTATAGAACAAAATAACAGGACAATCAAATGTGGACTATTAAATATCAGATCTTTCTCATCTAAATCTCTTAGTTAATGATTTGATAAGTGAACATCACACTGACTTATTGTGTCTTGCTGAAAACTGGTTACAGCAGGAACAATATGTCAGTCTAGATGAATCCACCCCACCTAGTCACAGTAACTGGCGCCGACCAGGGCTGCCTCAGACGTGTGGTCCCGTGTGTTTTTGTTGTTGTTCTTGTCTGCTAAAAGACGTATTATCCCAATCAACATGTCCATATTAGATCTGATTAACCTCTCTCTATTAACAGGTTATGTTCCACGGGCTTTTAAGGTTGCAGTAATTAAACCTCTACTCAAAAAAGTCTACTCTTGACCAGGTGTCCTAGCTAATTATAGACCAATATCCAATCTCCCATTTATTTTTAAAACCCTTGAAAAAGCTGCTGCAAAGCAGTTATGTGACCACTTGCACAAGAATGAATTGTTTGAAGATTTTCAGGTTTTAGAGTCCATCATAGTACAGAAACTGTACAAGTGAAAGTCACCAATGATCTTCTCCTAGCCTTAGATAAAGGACTTGTCTCCATACTTGTCCTCTTAGATCTCAGTCCTGCTTTTGACACTATTGATCACAACCTCTTATTACAGAAACTAGAACATGTTATTGGGATTAAAGGAACTGCGCTAAGTTAGTTCAAATCTTATTTATCAGAAAGATTTTGATTTGTACATGTTAACGATGAATATTTTGTGCAGACCGAAGTTAGCCATGGCTTTCAACAGGGCTCTGTGTTAGGTCCAATTCTCTTCACTCATGCTCCCTTTAGGCAATATTTTCAGGTAACATGGCATAGTGCTCCCTTTAGGCAATATTATCAGGTAACATGACATAAATTTCCATTGCTATGCAGATGATACTCAGTTATATTTATCTATGAAGACAAATGAATAGGATGAAATGATGACATAGCTCTTGCCTCCAGTACTACTGTGAGGAACCTTGGAGTCATCTTTGATCAGAATATGTCCTTTAAATCACACATAAACCAAGTCTATTGCAAAAATCAGGAGCATCCTGTCTCAAAGTGATGCTAAAAAACTGGTCCATGCATTTGTTAGTTCCAGGCTGGACTACTGTAACTCTTTACTATCAGGATGCCCCAACAGATCTCTAAAAAGCCTCCAGTTAATCCAAAATGCTGCAGCCAGAGTACTGACAGGAACTAGCAAGAGAGATCATATCTCTCCCATATTAGCTTCTCTCCACTGGCTCCCTGTAAAATTCAGAATAGAATTTAAAATCCTTCTCCTAACATACAAAGCCCTTAATGACAAGGCTCCATCGTATCTTAAAGACCTCGTAGAGCCTTATCATCCTAACAGAGCACTTCGCTCTCACAGTGCAGGTTTACTTGTGGTTCCTAGAGTCCACAGAAGCAGAATGGGAGGCAGAGCTTTTAGCTATCAAGCTCCTCTCCTATGGAACCAACTTCCAGTCTCAGTTCGGGAGGCAGACACCCTCTCTACCTTTAAGATTAGACTTAAGACTTTCCTTTTTGATAAAGCTTATAGTTAGGGCTGGATCAGGTGACCCTGAGCCTTCCCTTAGTTATGCTGCTATAGGCCTAGACTGCTGGGGTGGGCCCCATGATGCTCTGACGTCCTGTCCTCTCATATCTCTCCATGCATCTATATGCCACCATTACACATCACTGTCTCCTCTCTCCCGTAGTGTGTCCTCTCTCTCCCTGTACCTTTTGCAGGTAGCCCTGGCCCTGGAGCTTTACGTTTCTGATGAGCAGTCACCGGCCGCATCAACCTGCCCAGTGTTTGTTTGTTGCGTCCTGTTGCTTGTTCAGAGGGATTTGTTGGGTTTTTCCTCTTTAATATTAATAACAATAATAGTAATAGTAAGGTCTAGACCTGACTTTGTAAAATGTCCTGATATGACTTTTGTTGTGATTTGGCAGAACTGAATAGAAGTTGCTTGAAATAGGTTGAGAATTTAAAATATTCAGTGGTAGGTCCTAATGAAGTTATTCACTATGTTATTTATTTTCTGTATCAGATTTCAATTACTGAAGGAATGGGTGCTGGATGTTGTGGGCTAACAAATATATGGACTTCGTAATCTCATTTTTATTCAAGAAAGATTAGGTAACCATGTCACAGCTGTCATCTTTATGATTAGATTGAATGAACTGGAGCAAACCGTCTGTTTGACCAGTCAGTGCTGCTTCTATCTCATCATATAGTTCATTGCTATCACTTGACATTTTAGGTCTAACAGCCTCTGATTAAATAACTAAAAAAACAGCAATAATCTATTTTTAAATGCATGGATAACTCCAGGGATATAAGAATAATCATAACTATAATAATAATGATGATAGTAATAGTACTGATGATTACTGTCATTGTAATTATAGATGAGATCATAATTGTAATATAGACTGTAGTAATCAATCGTTCAATTGCTATAAAGTTTCTCAACTTTATAAAAGTGAAATATTTAATTGCATGAGTACCACTCACAAAGAAGACTCAGGGACAAAGCAGGTAAGGTTACAATGAGGTTTACATTGTCTAGATTCAAAGTTAGCATTAGGCAAATCCAGTCTCTTGCTTAAAAATCAGACATGTTGTATGCAGTATAGAAGAAGTACGGTACTCAGATCCTCCACTTAAGTAAAAGTAACAGTAGCACAGTGTAAAAATACTCTGATACAAGTAAAAGTCCTGCATTCAAAATGTTGGCTCTACTTTTAGGCGAATCTAATTTTAAGCAACTTATGTTTATTAATTTGAATTATTTTACATACTGCTGAGTAGCTTGTGAATTTCCCATCAAGGATCAAGTCTTGTGGTTACATAGTATTTTGTTACTAATCAGAATCGAAACGGTAATCTATAACTACAGTACAGTTGCTAATGCAGTGGAGTATAAAGTTCAGTGTGCTGTGAGGTGTGAGATCCATGGATGCAGGTCCTGGGTACACTGGGTGGTAGAAACTGGCACACATGTATAATGGACAGAAATATTAGGATCAAGCTTTCTTCATGACAGTCCCTTTGACACACAGCGCATTTTATGCTGGGACTTGCTATGTAGATGCTGTATTATCATTATGTTATGTATAGAGTCAGGCCAGTAACTAAGATTTGGAACTGAAAATACAGTTTGGTACTGAATGCAAAACCTGAGCTGAAAAAAGAAGCAATGTCACTGAATCACTTGTAATGGGCAAAAAAAATGTACTGGCACTGATGAAAAGTAATGGCACTGAAAAGCTGCACTCAATGTTTTAATGCACGACCTGCCTCTCACCCAGTGTTGGCTAGGATAGGCTCCAGCCCCAATCTACAGGATAAACCCACAGTAGATGATTGGGGAGATGGATAATGGAGAGACGTTTTCAATGCCAGTGTTTCCTTTAAGGCAAGTTTGTTTTCAACAACAAATTTTATATAGCCCTTCTGTTCAGGTTAGGCAACCTAGAGCCACTTTGTTTAAAAAACAAATCTATGATTTTTTTTTAGAAGGCTATTTCCCAGTTTTATGAAAACTTTGTAGAAAAATGATTTTGAATTGGTGCTGATGTTTTCTTAGTCTGTAATTAAAAGACACTGTTGATGTTTGGGGTCAAAATGAGCCCAGTGATAAACATCATTACTATGGACGTTCACAGGTCATGGCTGATGTTGATCAAAACAAAAATGTTAACACATATTCAGATGGGTCTGTAGAACTACCCCACCCCCCATACAGCACACACACTCCCTCAGCACACACTCATACACACATCCATGCCCACTGGAGCTCCGAGTCCTACACTACATTCCTGCACATATTCACAGAAGCATACACATAGACTCTCTGTCATGCAATCACCAGAAAACTGTTACATTATAGAATTTTCTCAGGGGCAGAGGGCATGAGAATTTGGTAATTCATGGGTAAACATCTTACTGTACCTCTCATAACAGTAGAGCAAACAGAATGGGAAGAACAGAGCTGTTTCCATCATTCTTTTTTCCATTCGCTAATCATTGTTGAATGAGATTTGACCTGGTAATGAGTCAAAAAGTTAGGTCTACCATCTTTGTGGCACAGAACAGCCAACAAACAGGTGAAGCGCCCGAATGCTTGGCAGCTACAATGAGGGGAGCTGTTGTGTTATGCTGTGGGGGCATTTGGCTGACATGGTTCGGGTCTACTTGTCCCCTTAGAGTTAATTATCACTGGAAATCACCACAGAGTTGTTCTGAGTGATCACCTTTATCCTGTGATGAAACATAATCTGTTGAGAGGAATGAGGGAATATCTTTGAGGACTTGTGTTCATCCCTCCAGAGACTTGTATAATCAATGCCAAGGTGCACTGAAGCCATTCTGGAGGTCCAACACCTTACAACACCATCACCCAACACTTTAAGTTGGTTTGTCCTTTAATTTGTCACCCATCTGTACATGTGATGCATATTGTGCTACAAATGTGAAAACCTGGAAAACTACATTTAAGTCCCATTTAAATAACTTACATTTGAAAACTTAAAAAAACCTTTTTCAATTGTAAGAAATCTATAAAGTTTAAAACACCCTGTGAGAACAATGTATTGTGTGGTAAAAGTGTCGAGCACTTGCTGGAAACGGAGCAATGAACTCACCTCAGGATAATCTGAGCAGGAGACTTTTGATATTTGTCTGCAAGGACAGCGATCACAGGCTCCTGAAGCATGACCGGTTCATCTGGATGTTTCCAGGCATGCTCAGAAGAACCCAGGGGGCTGTAGGCCGTCATCACCAGGCCCTGGTCCCAGCAGCGGGCCAGCAGTTCTACCTGACCCAGGTAAGGGTGGCTCTCTACCTGTCCAATCAAAACACAGCATGAGGTCAGAATTATAAGGCCCTATCTGACATTTCTGTCAAAAATGAGTTAAAAATGAGTTATTCATATAATACTATTCTTTGATAAGACAAGAGTTTTGCTCTGTCCCCCATGCAGCCCTTGGGCTCTCTGACCACTGCATGATTCACCTCCTCCTGACACACAGGCAGAAACTGTGGTCAGAACAGTGAAGAGATGGACTTATGAGCCAAAGTCAACGCTACAGGCCTGTTATGACTGTACAGTGTTTCTGAGGCTTGGACGAGCTCTGACACTGTGACGGCATACATTGGTTTTATGAAGATGTTGTATCATCATTGTATACACCCAGTAGCACTTTTTTAAATTGTACATATGTACACATACTTATCAATCAATTGTTTTTGTTTCTTTGTTTTTATCTGTTATTTTACTCTATTTTGTTTTTATTGTGTTATCTATTGCACACTGGGAGCCACTGACCTAGAGTCAAATTCCTTGTATTTTAACATACTTGGCAATAAAGCTTGATTGATGATAGCGTTGAAAACAGAGGCTCTGTTTTTGTTTTGTTTTGTTTTAGAGTATCTCTAGTTGAGAATCCACACTATAATACATCCTCATTTGATGAGAGTAATGCTGTAGATGACAGGCCCTCTAATGCTCTAGTTAGTAGTAGTTAGCTCGTCTATGATAAGTAACAATACAAGTCTGTATATACAGTGGTAAGTTTGCTGGTTATAAGAGCACTCTGGTAAAAGGCACTTACATTTTGATTAATATTACTCTGTTTATGCTTTTAAATAATGAGGTCTTCGTTGGTCAGACTAAACCCAAAATTTAAATGTACTTCTAAATGTCATATACTGTAGCTTTTACATGAACAAGCTGGTGGACTAGTTTAAAAAAGTGTTTGTGCTTCAACAACAGACCAGAATTTACCGTTATACTTTTATAGGAACCTCAGACACACTTTTGTTTGTCAGTGTAGGTTCCAGAGGTCTGTGAGGTTAGTTAATACAGTAGCGCTGTAACAGGATTGGCGATGTTAACCCCCAGGGACATGGTTGCCAGCTTTTCCTTCCCCTGGCGGTGGGTCAGCAAACACAGGACTGCTGATGGGTGGAGCAGGGTGGGAGGGGATGCCTGGAAAGTGAGAGGATCTTCTTAGTTTAGTGCAGATTGCCGCAGTGACGGGACAACAGGAGCCAGAAGGAGCTTTAAAACATCAGAGGATTGGACATTTCACACTGCATCCAGTCCTGGAGTTCTTTTGTCTGATCTGTTTTGCATTCATTTCATTTCTGGGTGTCTACATTTATGGGTTGCTGACAGGACGTGGGACAGGCAACTCATGATGGCTGTGGTTCTGGATGCAGTGTGGCTGAGAGTGAAGAATGTCTGCAAACAGAATGGACTCCTCATCATGTCTGTGCTGGCTGTGGTCACTGGGTGCCTTTTGGGATTCTTCCTGAAGACACGACACCTCACAGAGCAGGTCAGTCTGTCTCCTGTCTGCTAGCAGTTGCACCAAAGAGACATGTCTCCTCTAAACCCTTCACATGGTTTCTTTTAAATAACTATCCGAACCCAAGGAAGTCAAACTAAACCAGGGCAGGAACAAACAGGAGACGTTCAACACATCCATGAGTATGAGAACAGACAAGGTGTAGTGAACAGAGACTAAACCAGCAAGAGATTGAGGGGAAGGAAGGAGTATATATAGTCAGGAGACCAGAGGATAATGAGCATCAGGTGGAAGCAATGAACAGTAATTGTGAACCAGGGTAAAACTGGAGCAGGTGAGGTGACACCAGACAGGAAACTAACCAAAATAAAAGCACCAAACAGGAAGCAAGTTCACAAACCATAACAGGCAGGTGGAACTCCATCAGCTTAAACAACAACATATATCACACCAGAAAACTTCACGGCCTGTGTTTATATATACCAGCGACGCCATCCAACCCAACCCTCATCCCCACGTAAACTTTGTGGCTCACCTAATGTCCCGTTTGCTTGTGTCATAATTACTACACTCACTAGAAGCTGCCAAACTATAATAGTTCATCTCTGGCTGTAAAAATGAAAGTAGCTGAATCATTTTTACAACTCTTGTTTGGGGGCCACTGGTTTAAAGGACTACACTCCCTAACAGAATATAAAGTAGGTGAAACTAGCTCCACCGTGACCACCTACCTTGACCATTCATATCACTGCAGTCTGAAAAATGTAGACTTACAATGTGCTTAAAATAGGTAACACATTGTATCAGAGATAATATCAGTGAACATTACATTTTCAAATGACACCAGTATGTTACTGGTGCATTGTAATAATTACAGACTTCCCAGATTGTAAGATGCTGTACATGGTTTAAATCTGAGTTAGTGCACTATAAAGATTAATAATTTTCCACATGAATATCCAGAAATAAACCCGACTGCATCTGTCAAACAATCCATTTTTGTGGTAATTGTCTCTGCAGTTGCAGAGTCACCTCCATTGTCATTTCTCTTAAAGGTATAGCAGACTCAAATGAAAAATCTTTGAAGGTCAAATAATTTTTCTTGTTGGCTACACACGGTATCGACTCTGTTCCAAGCAAACATTGTCAAGTTACAGGAGTTTGTGAGTACTTCAATTCACCCCCTGACCTTTGAATTAAATTGGAACACACAAGCTGAAATTGGCTTTGATTAGTGTTTTGTGATGTGAAGTGGGCTGTGTGTGTAGCAGTTGCTTTAACTCACAGGAAGAAACATAAAAAATTAGGGTACAAATTCAGGCTAAAAGCAAACCCGCAAGCTTACAGTAAATACACTGACGTTAATACAGGTGAAAGCTTCAGTGCATTGCTCAAAACACAGCCAGCTAGCAGTTTTATGGAGGGGCTTCATAAACAAAGTGCAGCCTTTTCTTTCCCATCACCCCTCTGACTAAAGCTCCATCATAGTTTCCAGTAGACTCAAAGTAGTGTATGGCTCCTATACTCTCACAATGGGAGATTACAATCCAATCAAGCAAGTGCTGTCTCCAATTGTACCTGAACTAAGAGAGCTCGTCACTGTGACTTATGACAAGGTACACACAGGAGGCACAAACCTTAATGTTTTCAGACAATTTCTGGCACCCAGATCCTTTTGGGTTTGACGTCAAAAGCTGGGAGTGGTTGTATGGGCAATCTGTTTGAGTGTGTATGCGCATTAGTTAGGTGAGATAAGATAAAACTTTAGACTGTGCAGAAGCAAAAGGATTAGCCCATATTTTAAAAGAACTTTAATTTAAAACTTAACATATTCAGATTTACATAAACATGTTAAACCATTTTCATGCAAGAACAGACTGAGTGGAAATGTATGGATAAATCTATGACACAGGTCTGCATTATAGCATTTAAGAGTCTGCATAATTAGGCCATCGGTTGCAAATTTCCCAATTAGAGGGACAAAGCATGTGAAAATAATAGAAAACAGCTCTGTAAGGCTAGACTGTATTTAACAATTAAAAGCTGAACACTCCAATATATGTTTTTATATTATTACAAATTTTAAAACTAACACTATGTACAAAATTCATGTGGGCATGAAGACATTTCATTATATATATATTTTAAATGATTCAATAAACAAGCATTGATAGTGAGTGCAGGATGTGCCATAAAAGTTCCTGTAAGTGAATGCTGGGAAATTACATGCAAAATATATACTGTACAATGTGAAAGACGTGGAAATGAGTAATATGTCCCACAGTAATATGAATATAACGTGGAGTTTGTGACGTGTGAAGTGTGGCTGCTTTTACTTTTATTATTTTGTGCTTACAGGGGTTAGACTAAACAGTTCAGTGAAGCTAACGGCTATTTAAGCACCAGGGAGACATGCAGGTCCTGACAGCAGCTGAAAACAGAAACAGCTAAACTCAACTGTCTCATAAGTTTGTAATAAAAAATAATAGTAATAAGGAAAAGAAACTGTAAATCTAAGCAAAATTAAAATTGTTGTTAAGGTGGCAGTGGTGCTACAGTCAGTTAAATTTAAAGTATGCATGTTTTAAAGGAGTACACTGGTAGTTTAGTGCTGCACTTCCATATCGACGGACTCATGTGAGACAGGAGGCAGATTTGAAAATGGACGACCAAACTAATTTCACTAGCAGCTGCTGGATCTTATAATAAAACCAACAGCATCTCTACCTTCGACCGCCTGCTATTCATCTCATTGAGTGATCATGGAGGTAGTGATGGGAAGGAGGTGGGTTGCACAATCATGGAAATGAAAGACAAGCAGAAGAAGAAGTGTAACAATATTTACAACTATTTCTAAAGCTCTGGGTGTTCCCAGGAGCACAGTGGCCTCAGCTGTGAAATTGAAGACGTTTGGGAACACCAGGATTTTTCCTAGAGTCAACTGTCTGTCAAACTGAGCAACTAGGAAGAAGGTCCTTGGTCAGGGAGGTGACCAGTGACCGGACAGTCTAACAGAGCTGCAGTACTCTGTGGAAATGGACAACCTGCTGCGAGGACAAGCATCTCAGCAGCTCTCAACCATTCAGGCCTTGATGGCAGAGTTGTTAGACAGAAGACACTTTGCGTAAAAGGCAGATGACAGCTGCTTTGTAGTAGTGCTGGGAAGAAGGGCTTTTTGATTGGAGCCGGATCTATGAGTTGAGTTCCTCTCATACAGCCGTTCAAAAGAATTGTTGCCTTTTTTGTCTTTATTTAAACATGAAGTGCACCTAGTTTCAGATCTGTGTGCCTGTCTGTTTGACCAAGGGTGGGGTGCAGCCACACACATGAGGTGCAGGGCAAAGAGGGCACGTGAAATCCTTCCTGCATGGTTGTGTTTATTTGTACTTAGAATGTAACTGCTGTGAAATGATCCATTATAAATAGATAGTCACTTCTGGCTTTTCCCGTTTAGGGGTCACCACAGCAAATTGTCACACTGATGACTCACATGTTGATATTTGGCATGTGTTTTATGCCGGATGCCCTTCCTGACATAACCCTGATTCAAACCCACACCTCAGTGGGGAGAGCGCTGCGCCTTAACCACTAGCCTACCAGGGATGACAAATGATCAGTTATAAATAATCTGATTTATTTCTCTGATTGACTGCTTTGTTTTTTATTTGCTGCTTCCTCACTTCATTGACTCTCTAGCTCACCCGACCACCTCTACTCTCTCTTTATTATTTCATAAAGTAGATTTAAAGTATGGCAGACTCTTATCTTTTCATTCCCACCAACAAGCTGTTGAATAGAATGGGTAACTGTAACATCACTACATCACCAGCTCGGAGTTTGTTAAACAGCATTTAAAGGACTCTGAGAACACAAGGGAAAAGATTCTCTTGTCTGATAAGACAAACTCAGGGTGTAGAAGTACAAGCACTATGTCTGGTGTACACCAGGTACTGATTATCACCTGGATAATACCATCCCCACAGCGAAGCATGGTGGTGGCAGCATCATGTTATGGGTGGGGAGACTTCAACACCACAGAATATCTGTGGAGAAACCTGAAGATGGTAGTTCACAGTGTGGTGGAAGAATGGGATAAACTGCCCAAATCTGGGTGTGCAAAGCTTGCAGAGAAGGGGCTTCCACAAAGTACCGAATTAAGGATTTGAAACTTTCAGAAATATGACACTTCAGTTTTTGATTTTTTAATAAATTAGCAAAAATTTGTAAGATCATGTTTTCACTTTGTCATTTTGGATTAGACAGTATCGGCTGATGGGCAAAAATGGCAACTATATTTATTTAACATTAAATCTACAATGCAGTACAGTGTGTAGAAAGTGCAGGAGTCGGAATACTTTCTGAAGTTACTACTTGTCACTACTGACTTTGTCGCTTCACTGACTTTATGGCTCCTATCTGCTTATGCTGCTGTTATGCTATGTCTTAGCATTCACCATTATCACATAATTGTCATTTGTGGCCACAATAGCTGCTATTCAGCATATTCATATTTTCAAATATTTTAAAAGCACACTCCTTCACCTTTTATATGCAGTAGCTTTATGCATGCGTGCAAGATGAGCAGAGACAAACCTTCTCTGCTGGCTGTATGTGAGTGCAACCCTGCTCTTACACAGCAAACTAAGCTCTCTGCTTAAAGAGAAAAGCTCTTTAGCTGTCATTATGCACCTGTCATACTCTGCAGCCCCCCAACCAGAGTCCCTAACCTAACACTTCTTTCCATCTTCTACATAATTATATATAGAGGAATTATATTTTTATTAACTGGAAGACAGGTTCTGCAGATGCTGTTTCAGCCATTAGTAGCTGCCTACATATTTTTCACTGAAGGTTTAGACTTAATCTCAGCTTTTATAATAACAACAAATAAGATGACTGTGACATCATGACAGAATATTACTATAGCCTCAGTGACCAGTCCAGCAACAACAACAAAATAAAATAAAGTAAAATACAAAATCTACATTATCTAATATAATAATGCTAGCTACACATAAGGGTAAAATTAAGTCACATGTCTTGCACTTGTGTCAAAAATGGGTTTGAAGTCACAAATCTAATGACTCGAAATTGACAAAACTGGCACAAAAATACCAATGACTCTGGAGTTCCTTTGGACTTTAGCCTTGACATTTAATTATTTGATATCCTTCCCAATTAAGACGTAGAATCTGGTGTGCAGAGAACCAGTTTTTTATATTCTTCTAGATATATATTTGGAATGACTTTTACATCCATCATCTATACCACTTATCCTAACGTATTCTGTTGAATATAGGAGATGATTGAATTACAGTTTAATAAAGCAAAGAAAAGATTGAGACCTTATGCACTTTCTCTCAATCACAGTCAAGGAAAATATAACAGCACCATTCAACTTTCTTCAATAGGAGACAAAAACAAATTCATAATTGATATAAAAATCAAGCCCACACACCGTAATACCAATCTATTATGCCTTTTGAGAATAATGAAATGTGCGGCGGCTTTTATGTGGCACACTGAGACACATCACACTGGCAACCCAATCAAATTCAACCCGTGAAACATTCAAGGACAGTTACTCTTTAAAGTGCATTATTATCAAACACTAATTCCTCTTGCGGAGCCCATAAACCACAGTGAACCTTTTTCAAACTCCTGATACGTTGCCAGGTTCATTTTGACAGAGTGGAGATATGTGGTGCTATTGCAGGGGATGGAAACAGCTAACAAAGGACAGCTGTCCGCTGCTGCCCTGGACAGAGGCCAGTGTGAAGCCCAGAGGACACTGAGACAAATGCACAAAAAGCTGTGAAGGCTGCAGACTTCTGCTGAGCTGTCACTCCAGGACATTGGAAACCTTGTCACTGGTGCATCTCTGACTGCGCTGCTACTTTTTTCCAATTCGTTTTACCTGCCTGTGTTTGGTGGTAACTCTGACTCCTTTTACCTTTTTAACCTTCTTTAGCAGATGATTCTGTGCAAGATATCATTCACCAAAGAACACTGCCTCCATCTACATACATATGTCTCTGGCATAGTACACAGCATATCTAGTAATAGAGGCCTGAAAGGAAGGACTGGAAACAAACAACAGTGTCTAGTTTTTACAACAGGAGCTTGTTATCCTGTTTTGTGAGTGTCTCCGAGCAAATGGGGGAAGGACTTCCTACCCTAAAAACAAAGTAGTGAGTCATTTATCAACATCTTTTCACCCCTGTCAAACAGTAAAATGGCAATTTTGTGCTTCACATCCAAGGAAAATTAAATAATATGCTCAGCTTAACATCACCTTTTTATTTATCATATTTTCAAAATGCATTCTGCTTAATCACTTGTATGATTTATGCATTCTAAGCAGGCTGAGTTGCTTGATTAAAAATAAAGTTTTTTAAATTAGGCCATTTGTAAAATAAGACAAACAGGATTTATAATCAACTTGTCTACAAGCAAGTGTTGCAAAATCAAGCATCAGCATTTTAGAAAGGACATGAGGTGATAAATGTTGTCTGGTTATGATGTTGTTAACAGGCAGAGTGAATGAGACATTATTATTGTAATTAATCAGTCATCTAATCATTTGTGCAGGGCAGGGCTTTATTCTTGCTCTCTAACACAACATTTTGGAGAAATGAACAGGGCCGCTGTGCTGGCACAGTGTTTGATTCCAGAAGACATTCTGGCTTGTTTACTCACCCTCACACTTTACATACAGTCTGAAAAACAGATGGCGGGGCCCCCAGTGCTAAAAGACAGCAATCACAGGACTGGACAAAGTTAGAACAAGACATGTATTGCCGACTAACAGTGGATTTTAGTTCTGAGTAAATGAAAACACTGAAGGGTCAGCTGGCCGGGTCAACATCTCATATGTGAACGCCTATGTTTAACCAGTTTCACTGCTAGCCAATCTCTTACGAAATAGCATCCCATAGTCGTTATCCCATAAATATATCCCATTATTTGTGTGGCATTTGAATGGCATCTAGTGCATGCTGAATGACTCAGCTTTTTATTTTTACTTTTATCTAACAAATGAATGGTTAGCAAACAGAGCCACAACACCATTTGTGCCAGTTGCCCAGGTTACATTTCCACAGGGAGCAACATCAAAGGTTTTCCACCTGATGAAGATGTATTAGGTATATTTACTCTCTTTTAGCTCTGTTTTTGTGCTCTACCAATTCTTGAGGGAAATGTCTGACACTTTGCTGCCAGCTGCCTCACTATTGCAGAGTGAGTATTGCACTTACCTCTGTCAGGTTTAGAAAAGCATGTCTTCCAATAAATTGTTGCTCTGTGTCTGGTGGATGTGCCAAATGTTTATTAACACCAAAAATTCAGGACTATGTTCTTCAAATGATTAATCCCACTCTTCTGCATCCAATGGAAATCTATTACTGCAACTTTAAAGTCCAGACCAATTGTGCAAGATTCCAAAATACAGCATAGTTAGTGTTACTGATTACAGAGGGTTTCATCAACTTGATCATATTGTCTTTACTTTTGCTGACCAGTCACTGTTCTTCATGTCTCCATGTGATCGCTTCCTATCCACCACTGGCTTGAGCTGTTCAAATCTGCTAATTGTCAGCAGAGTTTATGCACAAAAACAAACAAACAAACAAACAAGTATAAATCCAGCTTCAGTCTGACATTTCATGATCAAGGCCAAATCAAAAGCGAGACTGACTTCTTTGTGGAAAACATAAATAAATAAATGTGGTGCTAACATGGAAAATGAAAAACAGTTTTAGCCACAAAAAATAGT
>NW_018127983.1:97355-105349 GCF_001952655.1 Monopterus albus
TTTCTCTTCATTTTTTAAATTTGTGTGTTCATGTAAAGTACATGTGCGTAAAATTCGATTCCTGAGTGAAAGCAGGACAAAAAGATCAGTTCACATTTTTTTCAAGTGAGTGTCTTCCACACTTTGCTATTGGATAGTAAGTAGAAAAAGAATAAAACGATTCTGTTTCCTTACTGAGCTGCAGTGGATAGAAACAAATAGTAAGTCCTCCAACCTGTAATTACATTTTAATTACATTATAAGTTCAATACAATTTACAATACAGTGCATCATATACCCACAGAACTGCTCCAGCAGTAACAATACCATGACCCATATGACCGCTGGTTATGTTTAGGAATAACATGGCTAGTTTTAAGAAATGATCCTGGTTTGGTTTAAAATAACTACTTTGTTGTCATGGTTACGACGCTCACTAAAGAGTCACCTAAATATAAAACTTTACTGTTGGTCATGACCTGCTGGCACAAAGGCCAAAGGTCAAGGTCAAATTGTTTATTTGTCATATGCACAGTTAGGAAACATGTTTCTCTCTACAATAAAATTTTTACTTTGCCGTCCACATGAATGCCACATAATACAAGTGAAATATAAAGTAGATGAGCAATAACACAAATCTAAATAGGCAGTAAAATCACAAATCTAAGGCACTTTAACGCAGCGGCACAGCTGTGGATAATCAGGGAAGCGGGGCAGGTGAATCGGATAGAGCAATCAGAGTGAGGACGCAGACTGGAGTGAGGAAAGGAGGAGAGGAAGGTGCCACCGGGCAAACCTGACAGAATGAGAACATTACATGAAGTAATTCCTGATTGTAAACTCCTGTCAGCTGTTTAGGAGTCTGATGGCAGTTGGAAAAAAAGAGTTTATCATTCTGGAGGTCCTGCATTTCACACTTCTGAACCTCCGGCCAGAGGGCAGGGAGGTGAACAGTCTGTGCTGGGGGTCGGTGGGGTCCTTGAGGATGGAGGCAGCCTTCCTACGCACCCTGTGGTGGTAGATGCTCTGTAGAGAGGGCAGTGGAGTCCTGGTGATCTTCTCCGCATTGAACTTTGAAATTCAAGGACTGTGGATTTTGTCTCCCCATCACTTATAGTAAAATCTCTTTAAGAAGAGATCTCAATGGAGGAACGATTAAAACCACCAACAGCACTTTCAATACCCATGTTGGCATGTGAGGATGGTTTTCAAAAGCTATTGTTTTTCGGCATTGACCTTCACCTTCATAAAAAATGTCACAGTGTAAAGATGAAAGGTGAAAGAAAGTAGGCCAGCCTCATTTTCATCACTGGAAATAGCATGTGCCTTTGGACTTCAACAAAGACTCTTCAAGAAATGATTCAGCCTTTCTCATTTTCTTATCAAGTCCTGGGTCATTTTAATCATAAATCTGTAGATAAAGAGAGATTTTTCCCTTTCTGTTTCATGATGTTCAGTTGGCGTTCTTGTCCACAGCTCTGGCAGTGCTCCTGGCATCCTCACAATACCTTGTTCCTGTTCATTATACTTTAAACATCAAATTCTTATCTACAAGCTGTCTAATGGTCTTCCTCAAATTACCTTCAGTTCTTCCTCTCTCTTCCTGACAGGAGGTGAAGTACTTCCAGTTTCCTGGAGAGCTACTGATGAGGATGCTGAAGATGCTGATTCTTCCACTTGTTGTGTCCAGGTACTGATGTCAGTCTCCTCCATGTCATTAGAACCAGCTCACGTTGAAAAGAACAGCAATCTTATAGTAGAAGAAATGGTTTAATTAGGAGATTCAAGAGTGGGATATGATATAAAAAAAGAGATACATCCCTGGGATGTGACAGGTTTATTTATCATATTTATTATGATTTTAGCACCTTGAGGTGTGAATGACTGTAATAATGCTGAAATATAACATTGTGCCATTTCCTTAGCCTCCTGCTAAAGAAATGGACCTGGATGCTCAGCTTCCGCCCAGAGTTATGTGAGGGTGCTGGACTAGTCTGATATCGACCAATTATTTTTCATCTAACTGTCCTCTTAAAAGGATGTCAGCTTTATGACAGCAAGCTGTAACTAAACCTGAAACAACACTGATCAGCTTTGGACAGGGGCAGACTGGCAGTAACAAGAACCCCTAGAATTTAATTGCCAAGCAGCAGGTTGTTTGCATTTGTCGTCACCTCACTATGTTGCTCTGACGCGAACTGCAGATGGAGGGAGGAAGTGAATTGCTACTGTACGTAGACAGCACTATCACATCCCAAAATGCCCACAGTTTGTGTCGTTTAGGGCTGATCAAATTGTGCACACTGACAAAGTGTGAGTAGCTTTTATCCAGCACCAAGCGCAGTTGTTCATAAGGAGAAAATTTGGAGAAAGGAAAACAGTTTAAATAGGGGGGGAAGATCTTGGCAGGGGAACACAGTTCCAGCATTTTTCAGTCAATTTTCTCCTAAATGAGGCTTTATGAGCTGAACCTTTTGGTGAAAGTACTGGCTGGGAAACCTCATCACCTGAATGAGGCTACATCTCACCAACACTACTAACGGAGCGTCGACTTGAATAACAACAACAACAACAACAATAATAATTATACATTTAATTTGGATGATGCCTTTTAAACAAGCCTTACAGAACAGGGTCATCCTAACAACAAAACAGAATTACAATGAGACATGAGGCAGAATAAAGAAATTAAATTAAATTAAAATAATACAGCACAGGGTGTGTTAACAATATAAAATGCCAATGAGCTGCACAACAGAGCAATATAAATACCCAGGTATCACAGTGCAGTATAAAATACCCACAGTTGTGGATCAGGCTGAGCATCATTAGTCACAAATGGCTTTAACCAACATGACCTGGCTGTGTCTGTCATTCTTTACCACCCCTGTGTTGTGTATTTGGGTGTGGTTTCAGTATTTACAGCACATTTGTGCATTTGATTGCATTTTTTCTGTATTTGCCATGTTTTCTAATCACTGCGCATTTGTTATGAAATTGGTGAGAGTGTTTTTTTTTAATTTGCTAGTGTTATGTTTATTTGCATGTGCTTTCTCAAATTGCAGTGCACTGAGCCCTCAGGGCCACCATACAAATGACCTTATCCTTCAAATTATGACATGTATGGCCTTGTTGGGATATTTATTTATTTTAAAGTTAAATTTGATATTCAACAAAAATCTTAATAGCAGCTGTACTGAAAAACACGAATGAATGAATAAAAACAAAAATAAAAATTTAAATGAATACAATTTGTGACAGTTTCATAACAGCAAACAAGTGAGAGCTACTGCAATTACCAAGGTTGTTGTTGACCATGGAAACAGTTTGGAAAGTAATCTCAGCATATGCTTACAGAGAGGATAACGGAGCATTTGCAATTCTATTCAAATGCCAACAGCTGAAGAAAACTATGAGAAATTAAATGAAGGATACTTCTATACAGGCTGGTAATGTTGTCCAGTATTTTAGCCTCATAAATGCCTTTCTAAATGCATTTTCAAAAATGCACACTTTGGAGGTTTAGGAAGCATAGGAAAGGAATTAGTAGTCAATTAAAAGAAAGAATTTTTAATGTTTGAACTGCAGTAATGACAGTATAAAAATAATTAAATGAACCATATACTGCCGGAGGACCAATTCCATTTGTGTTTGACATGAATGTTTCCTCTTCCAGTTTGATGTCAGGACTGGCTGCCCTTGACGCCAAATGTTCCAGTCGCCTCGGTCTGATCACAGTGTCTTATTACCTCTGGACCACCTTTGTGGCTGTGATAGTGGGGATCATCATGGCCTCCATCATCCACCCGGGTGGTGCAGCCCAGAAAGAAGACTCCGAGGGCAGTGGGAAGCCTATCATGAGTTCTGCTGATGCTCTGCTAGACCTCATCCGGTAAGACCGCCAGACAGAGGCAATACGGTCAAAATGGAACACATGATATGCAGTTGCTCAGCCTAAGAGGAGTATGGAAGGGCCGCAGTGAGCCACCAGATGACTATACAGTTAGAACAAGCAAAAACGGAACACTTAATGAAGAAATTATTACAGTTTTACTGTGGTAGACTGCATTCATTTCAGCTAACTCAACTGAGTGTATATTCTCATTACTGCAGAGGAACTGTATTTTTCCTATGGGGCTTATCTTAGCTTTGTTGAATGGAGAGTACAACATAGCACCCCGTTCTAGCAGCCAGTACTGCTACACTGTCCGTCTCACACATCATTCTCATGCTCACATAACATCAGTTCATAATGAGTAAGTACTTCCCATGCTCACATAACATCAGTTCATAATGTAAGTACTTCTTACAAGAATAAGAGTAAGTACTTCTTAGAGCAGATGTCATTCAGACTGTCTGGATTTGGCACATATCCAGAGACAAGATTAAAAACCTGCTGTACATACACATACACATACAGTACATTCATATATGTATATATATTTATAAACAGATTGTCTGAGCCTCTGTACCAGAGTGAAATTTCTTCAGGTTCTTAGACTCAGTGTGAGAAAGCAAACAGTAACAATATTAACAGTAACCTGTCATACGACCTATGTGTTTGTTTGTCTAATCCAGGCATTTTATTTCATACTGTTGGTGGAACAGTGGGGCTGAGTCCAAGTTCAGGCCATTAATCACACAGCGCAAAGCTGGGTAGACAGGCTGAATGGATCAGCAGGTCACCTAAAGAATGCCTAACACTCAGACTGGTTCAAAAATGCTTGTTTGCTCCGAGTGTAATTGGAATGCTGAGTTCATCAAAAGCAATAATAGTTGTAGTAAATGTTTGGCACAGTGGCCTTTTTCCACAAACCTGTATTAACAGGCTGTTAATATTTTCACTGCATGCAGCTGATATGGCAAATATGTCAGCAAACAGTTGCTTGTTTCATCACATCCAACAGACCAGGAGTTGTGTTGCTGTCCAGATGATGAACGAAGTCCAGTACACACGCTCTTTCCTGCTGTGTTGTGCTGTGTTTCCTTTCTTCTCATTGCACATCCTTAGCACTTTTCTATAAAATTCTTTCAGGCATAAAAGTGATACACTATGTAACTCAGTATGCAGGGCAAATGTTCTCATACTATAATTATGTCTTAGATTTATTGTACTCTACCTTTGGTATAGCTGGCTGTTTCCTAAGACATACCAACTCACCACACTCAATGCAACTGGGCTGATAAGTGTCCTAGTTAGCATGAAATCAAGCACTTCATGTAAAACACAATTAGAATTTCAAATGGCTATGATGTCGGGTTTTTAAACATTCAAAAGGACACAAAGACTGTACTGGATTAAAGGCAGAGCTGTTTTGTTGTCATGATGTTTTCAGTCATAGTTTTAGTCATGTTCTTCAACAAGGACACAAGGCAATGCAAAACTTTTAGACTCATATTTCAAGTATGTTCCTGTGTTAGCACAGTTTGTCTGATTAAGGTCAAAGACAGGATTTTGCTTTAATAATGTTATATTTCATAATTTAGCCAGTCTGCATTTATGAAATCTAATGTATTAGGCTCTAATTAAGATACGGTTAAGATGGCAGTTAACTCATATTTTAGAAACAGGGTATGCTAGAACATTACTGTTATACAATGTTCAGTAACTTTAATGCAAATAGACAAAAGTTAATGTGAATTAACTCGGTCATGTGAGTTAGTTACATTTATCTCAAGAAGCAAAAGTCAGTGTACCCAACTGAGGAAGACAGGTTTATTACTTATACATTTAACTTTTAATTTGTAAGAGAATCATTGTGGTATTTGGTGGCTTGACTAGCGCCGGTGCATGGCAGCCTGTCGTCATCGGTGTGTGAATGTTGTGTGTGAATGGGTGAATGGTGTATGATCTTCTGTAAAGCGCTTTGGCCAGTGCAACACACTGTGAGAAAGCGCTATATAAAATACAGTCCATTTACCATTTTACCATTTATTTGTTTTGTTTTTTAAAAATACAGTTTTTATAGTTTAGCTGTTCAGTTATACATACTGAGTTTTCCTGAGGACCTCTTATACCTTCATTCTGAGTTACCACAACTTAATGTCCAAATCAGTTTTTAGTCTGTACAGGTGTTCAATTAAGGGTCAGTTCGATAGAGACTGGAGCAGAGATAAATTATTCTGTTTGTGACATTAAACCTGAGACCTGATCTCTTATTTTGCACGTCTCCATCCAAACAGCAGTGCCCTGTGAGACGAGTTTAGGTTTTAAAATGATGCTTTGGAAAGCAACCCCATAGTTGTATGGTATAAAAGTTTAAGTTTGGGCTGGGCAACTAAAGATATTTGGATTAGGTTAAAGTCATCTGAGATGACTTTAGTTTGGCATTAAAGCTTTGAGTAAATGTTTTTACTAAAAGCATGGGAGGCCAATCCCAATATTCTGTTATGGTTAGCCCCCCTCGCCAGGAGGGTGAGGGAGAACTAGGGGTAGGACTCAAGGTAGCCGACCCAGGTGCTAGTTCGAAAAAAGGTTTAATAGGGAAAAATAAGACAAAAGAACGCCTTGAGGGAATTTCTTCAGCTTTGGCACAAACGTCCACTTGAATTCAAAGATGAACTGATTTGTTTTTCCTCTATAACACTTTAAGGTCTTGACCTTACTATGTATCGGTCTGGTGATTATTTTTGTTGTGATTTGGTGCTGTTTAAATAAAACTGACCTGAATTCAGTTTTGGTGGTCAAAGGTCAGGGACCTCATGTCTGTCCCATTCTTGTGAACACAATATCACAGGAATGTCTTGAAGGTATTTGTTCAAATTTGGTGCAATAATCCAATGTGATTCAAGGATGAAGTGACAAAGCTTTCTGTCAGTCCTCTGTTCTCCTCTGTAAAAATAGTCTGCATGTGAAGACAACATGTTTCTCACTGGAAATTAGTCACTCGAATCATACATGTCGATAAAGTGAAAACTTCCATTTGTCAACAAATACAGTGCATGTAAAGTCTTTTATTAAATTCTTTCAAAGTTTTCACTACATATATTTAATGAGTCTGGACAGACAGGCTTGTAAACGACAACTTGACTGCCAGGTGGAAATTCTAATGTAATATACTGTGATAAGTGTGTATTTTTGTCTTGCAGCAACATGTTCCCTTCCAATCTGGTCCAGGCCACATATCAGCAGGTAAGAGCTATGACGTCACACACAGTACATTGAAACACAAGGCTCAGCTTTTTGTTTATTAACTTTTTGTCTTATTCTGTTTCTATTCCCTGGTATCAGTATCGAACCAGTAGTGAATACACTGTGAAGCCCAAGCCTGTGGTAAGTCAGACCCAATCAGAGTCCACCACACGCCGAGTGCTCATCTACAGTATTCAGGATGATAATAGAACTGACATCCAGAACTTCGCCCTTGACCTGACTCCAGCCCCCGATGTGCTCATACAAACTCAGGAAGGAACAAGCGATGGAATGAATGTCCTTGGGATTGTTATTTTTTCAGCCACTATGGGTAAAAATTATTCTTCTCTGGATTCTTTTTGTGTTTCTTGGCCTCAAATTTAATATTAATAACCACAAATTAAAATGCTTTCTATCATTATTTAAAGATAGGGCTTTGTGTTTTCACAGGTATAATGCTGGGAAGAATGGGGCCAAATGGCAGCGCCTTGGTGAACTTCTGCCAGAGTCTGAATGAGGCCGTTCTTAGAATTGTTGCCATTGTTATATGGTGAGGATTTTTAAACTACAGTTTACAGTAGTCTCTTATTTTAGGTTTGACATTTATCCTCCCATTCCAAAACATTAACAAAACACTTTGTGACACAAGTAAGTTTACTGTACACACAGGCTATGTCAACATAAAAAAAGTAAAGTTGGCTTATATAAAGGTCCTGCTCTCAGCCTGGAGAAGCCCCCTTTTTTTGCTCTCAGTATTTGTAAGATAAAAATAAAAATAAAAAAGTTAGTGTCAGGGCCGCTCGGCGGCCGCTGCCTCTCCTCCGTCTTTCTCTCCTCTGCTCTCTCTATCCTGTGGGCTCTGCACCTCAGCTGTGTTGCATTC
>NW_018127983.1:106271-139466 GCF_001952655.1 Monopterus albus
GCGGCTCGTTTCGTCTCACCAGCTTTGTTCCCTGTCTTGTTGGATTCTTGCCCGGTTTCCTATCGTTAGTTGGTTTGCTTACCTGTTCGTCCTGGTCTCCTTTGTTGTCACTGCCCCTCCTTTGTTGTAAGTATTATGGACCCTGTTTTTGTTGTTAGGTTGGAGTTGTCTTATATTTCCCCCCATTAAACCTTTGTTTTGCACTAGCACCTGGGTCAGCAATCTTGTGTCCTCCCTCACCCTCCTGGCGAGGGGGGCTAACCCTAACAGATAGCTAATATGAAGTTCCTGCTGTTAATCTGCTCAGAGCAAGAAGCCCTGCTTTTCTGGACATTACTAACATTTGCATGTATGAAAATCCTTCGGTATATACCAGACAGAACAAATAAAAAACTGAATAATTGGGCGTGCAAAATTATTCAGCCCCTTTACTTTCAGTGCAGCAAACTCTCTCCAGAAGTTCAGTGAGGATCTCTGAATGATCCAATGTTGACCTAAATGACTAATGATGATAAATAGAATCCACCTGTGTGTAATCAAGTCTCCGTATAAATGCACCTGCACTGTGATAGTCTCAGAGGTCTGTTTAAAGCGCAGAGAGCATCATGAAGAACAAGGAACACACCAGGCAGGTCCGAGATACTGTTGTGGAGAAGTTTAAAGCCGGATTTGGATACAAAAAGATTTCCCAAGCTTTAAACATCCCAAGGAGCACTGTGCAAGCGATAATATTGAAATGGAAGGAGTATCAGACCACTGCAAATCTACCAAGACCTGGCCGTCCCTCTAAACTTTCAGCTCATACAAGGAGAAGACTGATCAGAGATGCAGCCAAGAGGCCCATGATCACTCTGGATGAACTGCAGAGATCTACAGCTGAGGTGGGAGACTCTGTCCATAGGACAACAATCAGTCGTATACTGCACAAATCTGGCCTTTATGGAAGAGTGGCAAGAAGAAAGCCATTTCTTAAAGATATCCATAAAAAGTGTCGTTTAAAGTTTGCCACAAGCCACCTGGGAGACACACCAAACATGTGGAAGAAGGTGCTCTGGTCAGATGAAACCAAAATCGAACTTTTTGGCAACAATGCAAAACGTTATGTTTGGCGTAAAAGCAACACAGCTCATCACCCTGAACACACCATCCCCACTGTCAAACATGGTGGTGGCAGCATCATGTTTTGGGCCTGCTTTTCTTCAGCAGGGACCGGGAAGATGGTTAAAATTGATGGGAAGATGGATGGAGCCAAATACAGGACCATTCTGGAAGGAAACCTGATGGAGTCTGCAAAAGACCTGAGACTGGGACGGAGATTTGTCTTCCAACAAGACAATGATCCAAAACATAAAGCAAAATCTACAATGGAATGGTTCACAACTAAACATATCCAGGTGTTAGAATGGCCAAGTCAAAGTCCAGACCTGAATCCAATCGAGAATCTGTGGAAAGAACTGACAACTGCTGTTCACAAACGCTCTCCATCCAACCTCACTGAGCTCGAGCTGTTTTGCAAGGAGGCATGGGCAAAAATTTCAGTCTCTCGATGTGCAAAACTGATAGAGACATACCCCAAGTGACTTACAGCTGTAATCGCAGCAAAAGGTGGCGCTACAACGTATTAACTTAAGGGGGTTGAATAATTTTGCACGCCCAATTTTTCAGTTTTTTTATTTGTTAAAAAAGTTTGACATATCCAATAAATTTCGTTCCACTTCATGATTGTGTCCCACTTGTTGTTGATTCTTCACAAAAAATTACAGTTTTATATCTTTATGTTTGAAGCCTGAAATGTGGCAAAAGGTCGCAAAGTTCAAGGGGGCCGAATACTTTCGCAAGGCACTGTATATGCTCAAAGCATTACATTAGTGCAAAGGACCATATGCTGTAAGACAACTGCAGCATATGCTTAGAAGGTGTCACTCATAAAAACTATGTCGAATATAGGATTTAATTTGTAATTAATTGACCAATTCATACATTTTATTCATCAGGATTTTATTAAGTATTATTTCAGCCAAAAACACAGTAAAGGTGTGAGCTAATATCTTAAAGTAGGTGTTTCTTTCTCACTAGTTCCTGTGTGAAATTATCCATCACCTTATTAAAATCCATATGTTAGAGGCAAATATCTAAAATGCGCTCTGAGATGAAAGGGAGGTTTGCATTATGTGGTGAGGAATACATTGCTTTTGAGATTTGAACAGTTTGCTTGGCTTGTTTTCTCCCCTGCTTGTGATGACAACCCTTGAAAACCATTCTATTGTCACTGTTGCTGGCTACTTGTTCCTGCCAGGTACTTCCCATTTGGCATTGTGTTCCTGGTGGCAGGTAAGATTCTGGAGATGAGCGATCCTTCAGCCATGGGGAAGAAACTGGGTTTCTATGCCGTCACTGTGGTGTTTGGTCTGGTGTTGCACGGCTTGTTCATCCTGCCTGCCATGTACTTCTTCATCACTAAGAAGAGCCCCATCGTTTATATCCGGGGAATCCTGCAAGCCTTGCTTATTGCCCTGGCAACCTCCTCCAGGTAAAGAGAAATTACTATAATGTGAAAAAAAAACAATTAATTTAACTTGATTTTATTTTATTTATATTAATGTGTTATTAACAAATCAAATTTTGATGTCTATGTGTCCAAATAGCAGAGTTGTTTTTCCTTTTCTATTTATTCACTGAAACGTTACTGTAAAAAAGGATGGTGGGAGATGAGAAAACATCTGGTGTGTATGCAAAGAGACTAGAATGTAAAGGAGCATTCTATGCATTTGATTAGCCTGGCATCTATCTGTGTGGGTGTGTGTGTTCAGGTCTTCAAGTGTGCATGCACATATAGTTGATAGAGATATGGCTTTGTTTTTGTTTTTGTTTTTGGGGGGGGGGGGGGATTTTGCAAAGAGATATGGCATTGACACAATTTGGAGTGTTCTATCCCAGTTACATTAGCAGACATTATGCTCACTGCATTAGGTATCAGACTGGTTCCAATTTTGGCCCATATGCAGATGAAAATCAGTTGGTTCTCTCATGTGGTTGCTTTCCAGACTCTGGGGTCCAATCCCAGGGGTACACATTGGACAGGTGGCCAGTCAATTTAGAGTCCTGCTGTGATCCATTGAATCCTAAAATCTTCAATGTGAAACCAGTTCATGTTCTTGTGGCAGACTGGCAAAGGCAATGTTTATTCAAACTATGTGCAACGATGTTTATTTATTTACTTTAAGCCAAACCAAGGCCACAGTGAGTGTTCGGTCATATGAACATGTGTGCTTGGCTCAGATCAGCAAAAAGCATATTCTGCATACTGAATGCCATGTAAAACATTATTGCATCTCCCCCTGTTCATAAGAGTTTTAGCTGTTTCTTTCACCACAAAAAAACCTAAAATAGTTGCTACACACATACCCATGAGAAACTGGGAGGTGGTTATGTAATGGTCCTTTGCCTGACCTTTGAATATTCAAACAGTCTTTCTGCTGTTCTCTGTCTTTCTCAGCTCTGCCACATTGCCTATAACCTTCAAGTGTCTCTTAGAGAACAACCATATTGACCGTCGCATCATCCGTTTTGTGCTCCCTGTGGGTGCCACCATCAATATGGATGGCACTGCTCTTTATGAGGCTGTGGCAGCGATCTTTATTGCACAGGTTAATAATTATGAGCTGGACTTTGGCCAGATCATCACTATCAGGTCAGTGGACCACACTGTATGCCATCTGTGGTTATAAGCTCATTAACAGGATGCTGTCAGGATGTCACTGGGATTTTAAAGTACTGATATCAACAACAATAAATCCATTATGGCATATTAATGTTTAGATTTCAAAATATTTTTCATAAATGTTTGTGTCGGTGCTTTAACCTCATTAGTTGCAATACATATGTAGGAAAATGTCACCAAATCACCAGCAGTTGCTTCTGTTAGCTCAGCAAAGCATGAAAAAGGCACCTCTTAAAATGGGAAACTGACATTTCTATACTTCAGCTTTTGGACAGGTTTAACAAATGAGCTATAACATATTAATTAGTGAGTTTTTGAGGTGCTGGTGGGCAAAATCTTTTTTTTTTTTACTGCTGGACAGAGCCAGGCTAACTGTTTACCCATTTCTTTGTGCTAAGCTAAGCTAACTGAGTGCCTGCTGAATCGCCATATTTAACTCCTTACCAGAAAATTGAATGAGTATATTTCCTGCAATGTCAAAATATTCCCTTAAGGCTTTGAGCACAGAGTGTAGTACTGAAATAATCATTCACACATAAATCACTGTTAACCAACCTGTTATTTCATCACACACTTTATCACAAAACCATGATCATGGTGTCGCACCCTGCTGTACACGTGATGGATAGGGAGTGTGACAGAGAGGTTTAAACACTACCTGTGCTCTCGCTTCCATACACCCTGTCCTGAATATTGTAGAAATGTCCTGCATGTAAGAAATTCTGAAAAACCTTAAACTTGAACTCAGTCCAGTGTCTCCTCTCCTTGATTTTCTCGGTAGAAATTATTAGCAGTGCACACAAGAAGAGCAGGTTAATAAAACACTGTGGGAAAACACACCATTACAGCAAATCTTCCTTGATATTAAAAAGTATGAAACATTCGATATCTTTGAAGAAAAGTATGTAATGAGAAAAGAAACGAAGCTCTTATTGATTTTATAGTGGTCTGTCATCATTAGTGCAAGATCATCTTCTTCATTAAAGATTGTATTCATTTTACTAAGATTTCATTTTACAAATGAAAATATTCAGGTTTGTTTTTGGTCCAAAAGTCACAAACCTCCCTTGTATTTGTCACTATGTGTTTTTCTAAATGATTCCAAAAAGAGCCATGCATACCAACCATTGTGCTGTGATGAGCAGTGTGATCATCTTACCCTCAACCTGGGGATCTGCACCAGATATCAGACATGCACCATCATGTAGATGTCTCTCCACGCACTGATGCATTCATCTTATTTATCACAGAAGATCAGAGTGTACGGCATTTGAACAGTTACTATGGAGACATTATTAGTTTATAATTCTGATTCATCTTTAACTTCTATTCCGAGAACAAATTTACAGAAAAAGATACTTCATTTGTGTAATCTAACGTGTAAGAACTCTGTGTTCCCTCCAAATTCTTCTAATCAATAAATGCATTCATCAAAGCATCTTGGCCGCTACCCACAAGGACACTAAGGCAGCTCAATAAAAGATTACCACAGTCTGTGAGGACACAGATACTAAATGAGAGTGAATTTAATTTGGCACCACCCAGACCAGTTTGATATATTTCCTCTTAACGGCACTATGTAGAGATTTAGATGTGATAAGATCTTTTAAATCATTATTTTTGCTTTTAAAAAATAATTTCATGGCCATTGTTAAAGAGAGTAAAGCAGCTGTAAATTTCCAGCAAAGAAAAGACAGGGTCGTGTACCACAGGAGAGTAAAAAGCTGACCGTAGGCGGTGGGGGGAGTAAAGTACAAGTACCTTTAGTTATGGTGTGGTTATGATATCCCACAGGAACCACTGTTCAACAGCCATGAGACCATTAGTTTCTAATGTTTACCAACAGACAGGCCTCTCTCTACAATCACACTAACCTCCTAAACTTCCACCAGCATCACAGCCACTGCAGCCAGTATTGGTGCGGCAGGGATACCACAAGCTGGGCTGGTCACCATGGTGATAGTACTAACATCCGTCGGGTTGCCAACTGACGACATCACTCTCATCATAGCAGTGGATTGGGCATTGTAAGTAGCATGTGTGTTCACTTCCATCATTTTTGTGAGATGGAGCCAAGTTAATCACATCAGAGTAAAAACACATGAGCCCCTTTGTCAGGTTCAAATTCAGTTTGTTCACATTCTCCTTCAAATGTTCCTCTCCTCTACAGAGACAGATTCCGCACCATGGTGAATGTAATGGGGGACGCTTTGGCCACAGGCATCATGGCACACATCTGCAGGAAAGACTTCATGAAAGAGGGAGATGGGGTGAGTTTTACTTGGGGTTTTAGTCCTGGAAGAGTTCTATTCTCTGCAGCAAGCGATAAAACTGTGAGACCTGCACAACTGTGAGAGAATTACACATAGCCTGGTCATTAAAAGTGCACTTCAGAGGATGGCGAGGGCTGGTTCTGAATGATTAAACTGTTACAAGCAAAAGCATTAGTGTGATGCTTCCTGAAGCTGAAAGCCACATGACATCTTACTTTATTGTTCTTTAAATGTCAGAACCTTTGCTAAATACCCACAAATGGCAGATATTTAAGAAGGAATGATGTTTTGTGTCTATTTACTGTAATTATAGGTTGAACAATACCCAAACCGGTGTGCGGAATACAGGGGGTCAATCAGGGGTCTGAAAATCTCAAAATTAAATTTCAGGGGGGTCTCAGAAGTTAGACACCTAGTTATTTTCTATTTAACTACAGAATACAATTTATTTGCATGTAACTTTATCAACATTTGTTTTAACATAATAAAAATATATTCATTATATATTAAAGGTGTATTGCCCACTTTATCTACATCTACCGCTGCTTTTGTCAGGATCAAACTATCATAAAATATAAAACTGGATAGTGTAGCCTATATACCCTGTGGTAGCAATGATGGTATGTTTTGGTAAAATGTAACCATTTGAGGAAATGGTTACTGAATAGTGAGTGCACGAGCTACTTATATGTGTTACTCTATTTTGTGCGCTGATGTATAAATACTGTATGTGGATGGCTGGAGCACAGATCCTCAACATAGTCTTCTTATTTTATTTAAAAAAAAATTTTATTCTTATGGCCTCTTCACCCTCAGGTGCCTTTGATCTGTGAGACAAAACCTGTGATGAACACCCGACCTCTGAACTGTCACAACAGCAATTACCGGCCCACTTCCTCTGGGATCAGACCTAAGCTCATCCCCCCCGACGTTGCTCAGCTCATGCAGCTGGAGGAGGGCATCCGGCCATCATCAGAAAGGAGGAAGTCCCGGATTTCTCCGAGGCACCTGAAGAAGAGTAAAGAACACTGTACCATTGACATGAATGGCCTGGAGACCAACGTGTAGCCTCTTCCTGGAGTTTGACGGATTGTCTGTGTGGTTGTGCTGATCAGAACCTCAGAACTGATGACACCTGTATGAGTAGAAGTGCAGCATGGCCGAGCTCATCGTTTTTCTTTCTGTATATTATTGTTCCAAACGTTCTGGGGATGATATGTCTGAGGAAATCATTTTAATCTAAAACTGTTGATTTTCCATTGTTGTAGAAGTGAAATGATTTCTGTGAGACTGGAAAAGACTCATGGTGGCAGTGGAACTGATGACACAAAAAAGACTATATATTTTTTGATAATTTTGTTCAACTCACCCTTGGTTTGAATGTTCAAGGTGAGTCTGTGCTTATTCTGAATATAGGTTTGAATATAGGTGCAATGATTTGTATTTGATATCAACATTTTATACGATTTATTAATTTTCTTTTGTTTTTGTTGTCTATGTGCAATATTATTGTAAGCAGCCAGTTGTTTGCATCATATAACAGACAAGACAAGATTGCAAGTGTCTACTTGGAATACTCAGGAGATAAAGTGAACTGCCCTGCAAATTCTGCCTTAACAGAGCTGGTGGTGCTAGGCTGACGGTGATGACTGGGAAGGAGGAACGGAAGGACATGATCAGACACTTCAACCATCCCTTGTGGTCATGTTATGCTGTAATTTTAGTACATGGGTGTTACATTCCAGCTCACAGAAAGGAGAAGAGAAGTCTATACCCCTGCCCTGCCCTGCATGCAATTCTAGTACTTCAGAAAAACAGTAGACAACAAAGCTACACATGTAAACTCCAAATACAAGGTGCACAATAACACCTACTGGCAATTGTACAGCAGCATGGGGTTTACAATAACAAGAGTCACAGTGGCGAGCTGCTTAGTCCAAATTACAACCACATGGGATGACAGGAGGGCAGCAGTCTTTAAGGTGACACCACTGCCCTGGATGCTGCACCAACCAGGAAGGCAAAAAGGCAGAGGCACGTCATTACTACATGGTTATCTTACCTCTGGCTCCAATCCCAGGCAGACGATAGAGCAGACCAATCTGCATATGGTGCACATGGAAACACTAAAAGGAAGCACAGACACAACTAAAACACAGCCGGGAAGGGCAGTCAGCCTAGAGCCATAACAGGGCAATCTAGAAATGCAAATGATTTGAAGTACCAGAACATCCTCAGGAGCACATAATTTAATTAAATGTTCTTGGCAGTTGAGCAGTCCTCTGACCAGGGGACTGTATGTGTAGGCTCTGATTATTCACCTCAAACAGCTAAGTACCAACTAAGTGCCAGACATAAGACCCTTTTCCATTGCCTGGTACCAGCTCAACTCAGATCTACTCTACTAATCTCTACTTGCTTTTGGTACCAGGTGCTTTGTTTTCCACTGCAGATAGTCCTCCCTCAGTGTAGATGGTTGTCACAGCGATGCAGAAACTTCCCTAACGTCACATTATGAATGAATGACGAACAAGCAACTGGTGTCCCTACTTATCACGTGTAAACACCTGGGTTCACTGGTGGTAAGATAACATGTAGTAATGACAAATCTGTCTGACTAATCACTAGTATGCAGTGTTTACACATCACCTTTTGTATCACCTCAGCTCACTTGGAGCTTTGACAGAGCTGATACCAAAAATAGCACCAGGTACCAGGTACTATCCTCAGCATTTGACTGATGGAAAAACAAATAAGGCAAGCAGAGCTGAGTTGAGTTGAACCAGGCTGTGGAGAAGGGGCTATACAGTATGTAAGCTGTAGCTAGCTCAGAAGATATGCACCAACCATGTCTGTGACAAAAATGTCACCAGACACTCCAGTTCTTTCTATTGTTTTCCTCTTCTTTTATGTGTCAAGTCAAGTCACATTTTATTTAACCCAGCAAATTTGCCTGTACAGCACACAACACTGTCCTTAGACCCTCAGATAAGGAACAAAAATACCCCCACCTCTCATACCTGCAAAGAAGAAGAGATACTGTGTATAAAAAGTAAAGCACTGCAGTAAATTTACAGTACGGACTATTGGTGTTATGGCACTCAGTAAGGACTGCTATAGTGGGACGACTGTGGTTCAGTGGGTAGAGTGGTCGTCTCCCAACTGGAGGCTTGGAGATTCAAGTGCGTTAGTGAGGCAAGGGTGGAAACAATCGTTTTTCAAACTAAGACTAATGAAAGAAAAATAACTATAATTGTAATCACGAAATTTTGTCTTTGCGGCCCGGTACCAAATGTTCCACGGACCGGTACCAGTCCGGGGACCGGGGGTTGGGGACCCCTGGTGTAACATACTTGGCCAAATAAAGGTGATTATCCTGCATGATCAGGATAAGTTATTATAAACAGACTGTAAAAATCAAAGTGTACACATCACTTTTCTATTATCACATAAAGGCTCCAATTTGTCCTACAATGTCAAATACTAGGTCTTCTGACAGTTTGTCAGCTCTGTGCACAGTAAATAACAGAGATTTCAGCGACTAGGGCTGCCAATTTTTTTTCATTGGAAGGTAATAGATTGTATTCTGACATTTTTTTGTTTCTTTCTACAGTATCTGGGTTATATTATGTTACTAGTCATAATATCTGCATTGGCTGCACATTGGAGACAAATGAGAAAAAAGCTATGACACTGCCCTGTGAGGGACAATATGCTAAAATATTGGCTGATGTTCTGGTGAATGTTAGAAAACGCACACATTTCTTCAGCCTTTTCATATAATTTATTGCTGTGTTCAGTGACTGTACGTATATGTGACAATACAATACTGCTGTATGTGAAAGTGACACTGCATTCATAGCAATATAGTGACTGTAATAAGATGAATGTGTTTGATGTCATATAAAAATATCTGCTATCTCTTTTTGTTTGTTTGTTTTACAAAACAGACATGGACTGAAGTAGCAGCAGCAGCAGCATGGGGTGAAGCTTCAGATATTTTGAAATTGCGTTTATGCGTGGAATATTTCCTTAACAAGAACATGATAAAAGAAGAATACAAAAATAGTGATGTCCACATTGTCAGTAAATCATTGATTTCTAAGATAAATGTTCTCATTCAGACAACTCACTGGCTGCCTGTCACTTTTTGACAACTTCTGCAGGATTTGAGAGCAATGCTGAAAAATACCCTTAATTCAATTAGCCAACTGAAGGAAAGGTGGTATAGATCATTTTGATTGTGATTAATAATTTCAGCAAAAAAATAGAAACAACCGAACATTTATTGGATAAAGTTACAATCCTTAAGATTTCAGTCCTGGTTGATTTTATAACATATTTCTGGGGGGAAGCCTAAAGAAAAACAAGCAATAATTTCACCCATCATGGTAATATTACATCTAGTAGATACCTAATCTGTATTTCACCCAGGAAAGGTGGACTCCACCAGTAATAATAATCATGTAGTACCATAATTAAATAATGTAAACACAGTGACTGGCTGCTGTTTTGCTAAAAAAAGATGCAGGCCATAAATCCTATGAAAAACATTTCTTGATATAATGAAAATATTAAGGATTGTAAGTTTAAAGCTTCACAAATTGGAGGTGTTGCTCTTTATTTTTTCTACTAAATAGAAATGAAATGCTTGACATTTTTTATACAATGAAATCACATCAAGCGTGTGACTGGCATTTGTCATTTTGACATTTTATAGACAAAGATACTGATTATTTGAAACAGTTAGCAATAAATTATTTGATAATGACATGGAATTGCAGTCCTATTTAAGAGTCAGAGTGTTTCCCTGAACAATTACTGTAGCTTTGGTAGTTTCAGTGGGAGCCAGGCTGCTTATCAGGCCCTTGGTCTTAAAAACACAAACTGTTTCATAGTATTTTGAGTAAATTCACTTTTTTAAGCCAGGGAGACAAAGCAGTCACTAAAAAAAGTGACACAAAGTGGACATCACCATGCACAGTGTCCTCTTTTTTCACTCAGCTGAAATTTTTGACATTGATTCAAAGACACTTACATGGAAAATTCAAATTGACTTTTGTTTTTGAATAAGGTACAAAAACACAATGTTGGTAACAGATGTTGCATGCCAGCAGTCAAAACCGTATTAAAGCTCAGTTATAAAGAATGCAATACTAACCAGCCCATAAAATGGAAATCAAAGTAAACTTCTTCTGGTATCCTGCACCAGAAACATGTGACTCTGTCACTTACCAACACAACAGTGAATCTGGGAAATGACACTGACAAGTTCGTTTCTATCCTTGATGCGATGCAATCAATGTGTCAGCTTTATCGACCATGTCTTATGTTTCCTGCACCTCTTCCGTCATCTCATCATCATCCTCAATCTGAATTCTTTTAAAGGGGAGGTCAGCGTTTCCAGTGCCGATGTCTAGCACTTGCAACTTAGACAGGTGTGCGAGAGAGCTCTCGTCAACAGAGTCCACAGACAGGCGGTTGAACCTTTACAAGAAAACACAGACAAGTATGTTTAAGCATTTTTTTCTCACTTGACAGTTGATCAAATAGCCATTGGATGACTGGGTTTTCAAGAGCTAAAAGCAAAATTCCTAACGTGCAGAGGAGATGATTACCAGACAGCACATGACACTGACAAATCATATCTGTCAGGAGAAGCATCCAAGAGCTTCTGGCTGCTCAGGGATCAGTGCAGTGAGATCCGCTCCCCCACTGATGCAAGCGTTCCAGCAGCTCTAAATTGTCTCAAGCCAAACATTACCAGCTGCAGTGGGATTTTGGTAAAAAAAAATAAAAATTAAAATGTGGCAGCAGCTAATATGAACAATATGAAGAGAACAAAAGCCTGGAAGGGTTCAAGCCATAAAGCAGTTAGGTTGAGGTAAAAACCAAAACAAAATAAAAGCCTTGAAAGTGCTTGTGGGACCTTCAAAAATAGTGGGTATAAACCCGCACTATGTGAACTAAACCATTTAAAATTTGTCTAAAACTGTAAACTGTGATTTTATCTCTAGAATACGAGGAATATTTATGCAAACTTCTATGGCATACAAATCTATAAGTATAATTTAAAATATTAAAAGTAAGTTTTGATGATTTATGATGTGAAAGGTTAAAAGTTGGAAACAGCTCCAATAAGGTTTGTACACAAGGTTTCACTGTTAGAAAACAGTAAATAGCCTATATATTGTGATATTTTGAAAAACATGCTTATTCACTTTCTTGGCAAGAGTTTGATGAGAAGATTGAAACCAGTCTCACATCTGTACAGCACGCAACACTTAGCATGTTGTTGCACCTGGCCATTGAAGTGCTCTGGCACATAACCCCCACAAAACGCAACAAGGAGTTGTTCTAACACATCAGTTTCAGTTTATATGGATGAAACAAACAAGGTACTGTATGACATGATGACTAGTGATTCCAAAAGGTGCAGTTGGGCACATTTTCTTGATTTTAGACTAGATTTCAGTCTTTCTGCTGTGCTAAGCTAAACTAACCAGCTGCTGGCTCTAACTTCAGATACCATACAGTCAAAATGTCAAGCTATTCCTTAAAATTTTTGACCTCACAGCGTTTGAAACATATTCAACACACTGCTATGGATGTGGTTTTTCAGACCCTCACAAAAACAAAAAGTTCAGAAATTCACTCTGAGCTGATTGGAAAAATATGTTTTAAAAAGAGGGGAAAGAACCTGTTGTATATCTACCAGATTACAGCTGGCCCTTGGAGACAACAGTTGAAACAAAAGCAACTGTTTCCTCACAGACATTCTTGGGTCACACTTGCTTAATCATTTCCTGACCAGAGATCAGTTCTTAAGGAAAAGAAACTCATGCAAGGAGCAACCCAACAGATTTGCACAAATGATGTCGAGACCTATCTCTTCCTGTGTGTCCTACAGCTATTTTGTAATAAAACAGCTTGAAGCATGAATGGAGTGTTAACATTGGTTAACACACATTTGAAAAGAAAATCAAGGACTAACAATTACCATTATTGTGACTAAATATTAGTCATAACTAAGAAATGTTTTTCTTTTGTCTCTTACCGGAGGAAGATGCCTTTAATGTTCGGAGTGCCTTCAAATGCTGAAGCAGGAACACTGGAGATGCGATTACTTTGCAGGTAAAGGTACTCCAGTGATTCAGGCAGGTCAGATGGGATGTGTGACAACTGGTTGCCAGACAGGTCTAGTGTCTAAAATTACAAGATGTTTCATTAAAAAAAAATCACAAATCTTTGTGATAAATAATTGTAAAGTGAGAAGAATTAGACAATAATATGATTTATACCGTATGTGTAACTAAAGGCCTTTTTCACTGCAGGAATCTGACGCACCAGCAGTCAGAGGATCTGCTTTTGCTTCCACTGCGCCACATTCACTTTTTCTTTTTTTCAACCACAGGAATTTAATGAGCCGTAACCTGAAGCTCCTCTTAATCTGGTGGGCTGATGTGGTCCATTCCACTTTGCATTTCCACTGCATTTTTCCCTATGTTGGTTAACGTTTACACAAGGGCGGGGGTGAGCTTATTACACACACTGCTGAGCAGAGAGTGCAATGATCCTTAATTACACGAACAACAAAATCTGACAGTAATGGAGACTAAATGAGCAGTTTATAAAAGTAATGCTGAACAACCAGAACACATACTTACAGACGTGACATCTTTACCACTTTGCCTGCAGTCCACTTACTGAAGTCCCCATTTTACGTCTAAAAAAGTAAAGGTGAAGCTCCTGTTTTACCTCTAAACCAGTAGGAGTGACATCCTGGTTTTAACCAGTACAGTATGTTCACACACCGTGCATGTAATACTAATAGATGAGACATGAGGACACTTCAAACCAATCACGGTATGCCAGCCATGCAAGCACCTACACCGTCTCCCCTTGTATTTCTAGCCCTTGACTTTTACATTACCTCCTGAGGGTTGCTGACATTTAGCTCTGGGAACTCCTCTACAAAGTGGAAAGCAAAAACAAAGCCCAGGACAGGGGTATAAGTTCACTTACAGCTCAGTAGGTTACTACTAGTCAAAAAGGACTACTTAGGGGTTTTTCCATTATAGGAACCTACCCAAACACGTCGAACCGAGTAACACTCATCACAGGTTCTGCATTTGCTTTCAAGGGATGTATGTTCTCTCTCATCTCCTCAGCTGACTCCATGTGTGACAGGGGTGGAGCCCCCTCCATCTTCTAAACACAGACTGACACAGGGAAATACAGTGGAAAAACAAAGCAGGGTGGGCTACGTCAACTCAGGAAGTTATGTGGGGCAAAGTACTGGGTACAGTATACCTCTCGTTAGGTTCCCATAGTGGAAACACAGCATTTGGGTTCTTGGAACTAAAGCTTGGGACTACTCTGGAGGTGATACTTACTCACTTTTGCTGGCAAAAATGATAAAACTTAACTTCCTTATAAGACTTTTTGAAGTTTAGAATGTACAAGGTCTGCACTGGTACTAGCCTCGGTTTGTGCCTTTTATATATTAGCATACATTTTAGTCATAAAGATAACCTTTGATTTCTATAAAAGATTATTAACCATCACTGCTGGAAGAAGAACTTAATTTCCACTGTTACTTCAAGAATCCTCCAGAGACCTTTCTAACCATATGGACAAAAATAAACTGTCCGCTCAGTGATAAAAATGATTTTTTAACTCATTTGCCAAGTTGCGCTTTGGTTTTTGAATCAAAACAAAGATGGCATCCTACTGCTTGACTAGACAGGAAGCAGTTGTAACATGGCAAATGGGTTAAAGTCTCCTGCATTTTTCAAACACCATTGGTTATTCTTTTTTATAGAAACTGATGGTTAACAAATGTATGTTAACACATGACAAGCACAAACAGGCTGCAATGATAAGTACTTCCTTAAAGCTCCCCCATATAGAAAAGTGTTTGTTTCACTTAGGAAAAAGCTAGACGAAGTAGGATGCTTGGTCACTCTCTCTCCCTCGCTTGCTCACTGCCCCAAAAAACTGATTTTCGACATAGTTCAATATATTGTACATGATTTGTTGCCATCGGGGAGCTGCTATCAATATGCAGAAGACTCCCTGAACTTTCATGAGAGGTCTGATGGCATTATACTGCTAAAAGGAAATAACAACAGCCCCATACTCTGAGTCTGACACTGACAAAAGCTCTGACCTTCTTCTGCCTACTCACCTCATATGTTACCAAACCAACTGCCAGTGATCACAATGAAGGTATTACACCCTTAAACTATATTACAAACTCAGCTGAGTACTGTGTGCGAAAGCAGTATAAGGTGGTGACTGTTACACTTATTTTCCCCTTGAGGCTATTTGTATCTGTATGTGTTTTGTGCCTCTTACAAGTCATAATGTGGGGTGAACCCAAAAAACAATGAAGAGGTTCAGTGAAAATTGGAGGTTGTTTTGGACCATTGTCCATTTTGTGAAAGCCACAGCAGGTCCTTGGATTCAGTATTGGTGTTATATCTTATGTACACTTAAATGTGAAAGAATCTGTCAAAAATTTAAAAAGTACCAACAACACTGGCTCTTCTTTGGTCTGTGCCATAGCCACTTAACTCACATAAAAAAGGTAAACTTAGCTTCAATTTTGCCCTCTTCATGGCAACATCCAGGTGTGTAAAATAAGACAGAAGCAAAAGAAGTAGCCTATTACCAAATCCTCATAATGTGAGCCCCATACAGGCTGTAAGGTGCAGTGGACAAGGACTACAAAACATCTTGCACCAGCATCATATTTGTGTCTTTTCCAGTCACTCACTGTGAGTGCACTGAGCTCCATCCAGGCTCCCTGGTAGACTGAGTTCAGTTTTAGTTGGTTGTCGCTTAGGATGAGCTTTTGTAGCTTCTCCATGCGTGTCAGTGCACCGTCTGGTATGGAGCTGAGCTGGTTGTTCTTCAGTTCGAGCACCTGAAGGCTGCGAGGAAGACCCAGGGGCATGGAGTGGAGACTGTTTCCTGACAGGTCCAGGGTTTCCAGCACACGCATCTTCCTGAAGGCCTCACGGTGAACTTTGGGGCTGGTCAGCTTGTTATAGCTGAGGTTGAGTTCCGTCAGAGTGTATAAGTGGGCCAAGTCGTTGCGGCCAATTTCAGAAATTAAGTTGTGGAGCAGCATTAGGGTCTTAGCTCGTCGTGGCAAGCCCCTTGGAACCCGCTCCAGCAAATTGTTGTACATGTGTAGAGTATGAAGCTTCTTCAATCCCTATTGACAGTGCAAATAAAAGATCCAAGAGGTGATCCATTACTATACAGAATGTCAATATGCAATGCAACTGAGCATATCATCTTTTCCATTCTATTCTTACAATTGAAAATGTTAAATAAACTGTTGATTTTTTTAGGTCTGCTTCCTTGTAAAAGATCCAAAGAACATGAAATAAAAAAGAAATGTACCAGAAAGGCAGCATGGTGGATGGAACGTGAGCGCAGCTTGTTATTGTGGAGTAGCAGGTACTCAAGATTTCGAACAGAGGTAAGAGCATCTCCAGGGATGCTGCGGATGGAGTTCTTTTCCAGGTGTAGCAGTACTAGACTGCGAGGCAGACCTTTGGGGACAACGCTCAAATTGTTATTTGATAAGTCCAGGCACTCCAGGCTGCTCAGATGGCTGCCAGAAGAGAAGGACAGGAAGTCATCAAATCAGTTGTTTGATCCTGTACTGTGGTTTTTTCTGTCTCTGCTACTGCAACACAAGATATTCTTTGTTAAGTGGATCCCTTGTCTTAAGTGTATTTGAGAACATAAAAATACATGTATAATCAAGGCTTTACAGCACAATAAAGGCTTTACACTTAGCAATAGCATCAAGATGAAGAATACATTAACAGCTGGGGGTTTGTGAGGATTTTTGTGCACCTGAAAGTCTCATTGTCCATGCCCTCATTGCTGAGGAGGTTGTTCTGCAGATACAGCTCTCTGAGGTTGGACAAGTTGTCAAAGGCCCCTGCTGGAATTTTCTCCAGCTTGTTACTCTGTAGCAACAAGCGCAATCCTTATGTTATAATCAAAAACAAATGCACATAATCAAGTTGAATGCAATGCTAAATGCAAACTTAAGCAGGAAAGTGCTCAGGTACAGTATATAGTAGGTATTTCAGGTGCAGCACCTTCAGATGAAGACGGTAAAGAGTGGAGGGCAGGTTCCTTGGGACCACCCGCAGGAAGTTGCTGGACATGGTAAGGATCTCTAAGGTGTCAGAAGCATTGAACATGTGATCAGGAAGCCCTGCGTCAGTCAGCTTGTTGTTATGGAGATAGACAGACCTGGGAGCCATGATCAAGGGATACTGTCATTGTAAATTGACATAGTTCAAAGGAACAAAAAGAAAATTTATACAAACACATCTTTTTATACCTCAGCTTTGGTTTATGGCCAAACGTATACGGGTAGATCCTTGTAAGCTGATTAGCAGCAAAATCAGCACTGACCAAAGAGGGCGGTAGGACCTTTGGTGCCCAGGTAAGCTGCAAGCACAAAGAAATAAGCATGACAGGGCATCAATGCAAACATTTGATTCTACTGATGTAGGGTGAAGTTTTTTTTTTTTTTTTTTAATTTACATATTAAAAAACTGAAAAAACCTTAGAAAAAATCAACTGGACTTAGATTTCTAGATCGAAGACGTTTCTCCTCTCCTCCAAGAGGCTGCATCAGTTGGAGGAGAGGTGAAACGTCTGCAATCTAGAAATCTAAGTCCAGTTGATTTTTTCTAAGGTTTTTTCAGTTTACTATGACCTGGATGACTGAGAATCTGCACAGACATACATATTAAAAATTATTTATGTTTACATTTCCCAGGTAAGTGGCCTCTAGTGAATGTACAAATAATGAATGTTCTAATGAAAGTCATAATAGGGTGATCCTGTTATAGTGCTGCAAAAACTATTGTGATGAGCGTATGCTGAGTAAGTGACTTCGATGCTGAAGTCCATGGGTTGCATCCTCTGTTACCAACAGTAAACTTTTTTTTTAACACATGACCATACAGTGGGGCTCAAGAGATGGCAGCATCCATCTGCTGGTTACTGGTTGCTCAGACCAACAGTTTGGTTCTGAGTGAAGTATCTTGACAAAAATTACAGACAGTAATGGCCAAAAGCAGATGAATTTGAATTAGTTTGGCATTTCAGTGACTCTTCACCCAGTGCCACAATGAAGTTGACAGTGTTTGGTTTTATGTGAAATATCTTGAAAGCTTTCACACCATTGTTTCATCCATTTATCCATTCATTGTTTTCAGCCAATATACCTTATGACTTATGTGAAATGTTGAAACAGCTATTGCCTCCATCAAGTCAAAATGATGATAACCAAATACCCACAAAACTACCTAAGCCATACTTTGTGTTTAGTCCTAACTGTTATGCTATCTAGTTAAATCTTGCTACATATGGCACCAGACTCTAGAATTCCCTTCCCTTAGAGGTGCTAAGGGAGTCGGAACTAGTGGTTTTTAAGTCGACCTTAAAAACTTTTTCCTTTAGGCAGGCTTTTGAGGCATAAATTGGCTTTTTTCATTTACGGGTATGTTAACATGTATTGTTTATGTTATTTTCTTAAATTTGCTCTGGGTTTCCTCTGGTTCTTATTTATTTGTTGTTCTTTATGTTTGCAGTCTTATTTCGATTTAGTGATTTTACTTGTTTGTAGTTTTGTTCTGTTGTACAGCACTCTGGGCTCCTACAAGTTGTTGAGTGCTATAGAAATAAAGTTTATTATTATTATTAAACCAAGACTGCTGTCATGGTAATTAATATACATATTAAGTAATAGCCATGGATGATCCACATTGGCTTCATTTCTCAAAGGTTGCAGCTTGGTTTTAATATTTGTAAAACTTTCCCAGAGCCTAGAAAGCAGTTTTATTTTTGTGATCTAATCCAAATGTGGGCCAAGCAGGAGTATCTGGGTGGGGGCAACAAGGGAAACATTAAAGGGCATGTGCAGTGGGTCACACAACATGGAAGCAAACATGGTAGCAAACCTGGAAGAAAAACATTTTTTGGCATATGCACCAGGCGAACAACTTTCAGTGGAAAGATCGGGCACCATTTTTTAATGCAGGATCCAGCTTTCAATAATACGTCCATGGTACTAGCATTAGCATTAATACTTTAACATTAAATTACTTGCATGCAAATGTTTCGATTTAACTACAGCTTCACAAATCCACTAACGTGGCTGTCTTGTTTTTAACCATACATAATCATAAACATCACAAGCATAACAAGTGGCCTCACTTTTACTTACCTGCATTAAACAAAACCTTTGTAAAGGAGGCTGTAGATTAGAAAATGCTCCTGTGTTCATAGTTATGAGGGTCATTGTTTCGGAGGGCCGTGATAAACTATGCACTTTGTGCTTTAGGTATTAGAACTTGGTGGATTTTATTTTATTTATTTATTTTATTTTAAAATTTCCAATATTTGCTCTGATACAGTTAACCGGTTCTTTTCAGTTGCTACAGAGCAGAGCTGTTCGCCAAGCTTTCTGGCCCTTCATAAAGGCAAGGTTTTTATCACTTTAGTCACTCGTACCAGAATTTGCACTACACTGTAGAAAGTAGCAGAGGTTATAGAAGTCTGAGAAGCACTGGTGAGATTAAATGTTCACTTAGTGTTCTCTCCTTTATAACATGGTTTATGGGTTAAAGCAGCATGGATGCCTTTAAGGCTTAGTGAGCATTTTAAAATGATCTATTCTTCCTGTATCCCATTTGCCTATTCTTCCTTGTAAGGGCACAAACAAGTCCTTTCTCTCTCACTCTGTGTCCAACAGGGTCAGTAACATTTTAGCTCAGACCAGCTGGCACAGCCACGATGGAAGTGATTACAGGCATAAGCTTGCACAGAGTGGATGAGAGGAGGCTGCCACCTCTCTCTGCCTGCTGGCACTAGAGAATAACAGTGAGATGACAGCGTTAAAGATAAACTTGCCATTGCATTATGTAAGCACTGTTGAGGTCAGTAGGGAGAAAAGACTTTTGAAAGTCTGGCATATGACTCACCTTGTTATTTGCCAAGTATAAATAGGCCAGCTGTTCGAGTATCTCAAAACCTTCATCTTCAAGGCCTGTAAAGAAAAACATGCATTGCTAATCAATATGGTAACCATAACCAGTAATAAAAAACAATTACATGTAGTTTTTCTCATACACAAGAAAACAAACAAAAACAATTTCAGACACAGTAAATTGTTTCATTGTGTGTTGTTTCTTTGGGAATACTTAGAACAAAAAAGATATTTTATGAAGCACTATCTGGGGGGATTTGTTGTGAGTTAGATGAAATTGCTGAAGAGATATCATTCAGGTAAACTGACATACAGTAGTATTAGTTTTTGGACATTACAAGCTGTACTGGAGGGAACTGTGCATCATTTTTCTTGTTCAAAATGTTTTAATCAATTTCAATATTCATAGTTTGATCATTTTATTCCATGCAAAGCAATGGCATCACCATTCAGACACACACCATTATGCACACCAATAAGCAATCACATCACTGTTCATAATGCTGTGACATTCATGCACTGTAACCAACTCCTTTCAGTTCAGTACAAATTAAGTCTGTTGCTGAACAGCTGTGTTAGGTTCAGCACACAACCGGATTGATCCTGCGTTAAAAACGTGTTTGTACGTGCACTAAAGTTCAGTTGCGGTGGTTAAAAGAAGTGCACCTAGATCCCCACTCCAGACCCTGTGGTAATATTTTAGTGAATAAGCTCTGAACCCTAGCTGGCTGTAACTCAGTCATATCTGGGAATGACAGAAAGAATTTTCAACCTATCGCTAAACATTTTAGCAAAGAACCAAATTAAATAATGACTCAGAAAACTGACCATACTGCATGGTTTTGCCAGATTAAAAAGGGGGACTAAAGAAGTCTTAGTCAATCAAAGCTAGGCACTCCTTAAGTCCTGAAATATATTTCAGAAAATCCACAATAAAGCTAGGATGATGTATAATGGATTATTTGACAGGAAAGGATCCCAGATATATACATACCTGGCCAAGTAGTGTGAAAGTGCTTTGAGTGTGCTGTAAAGCATAGAAAAGTCCTATACAAGTATAAGACCATTTACCATTTACATTGAAATCAGGTACTTAATCTCACCATATGGAGTAATCTCACATAAAACCCTTTCCACTGGGGTCTTATGTTGCCCTATTAGTGGTTCCATTAAAACAAAATGTCAAATTCACAATAGTTTTGGAAGCTGCAGTTAGAGCTTTGGCAACACAAGCCAATAATCACAAGAGGCTAGGAAGGCAAATATCTCACAAGCTATCTGTTCATCTTGGCAGCTCTGTTAGCCAGAATGATAATTACCAGCTGGCATTCAGCCATACCAAAAGCAAAAACAACGAAGGTTTAGGTAGGAGCAAGACACTGTAACCACCATGTGTTCAATTAATTTGGCCATATTAATTAGCCTATTCTAGCTATGACATCTACACTAGACCACATAACACCCATAACAAATGGTGTCATTTGAGCTTAAAACTCACAAAATATTTGCCTTTTATAACCACTATAAACTTGCACTGTTGTTTGTATTCTGGTAGGCATTAGTGCTTCAGAGCATTACTTTCTGCCTTTTCAAGCTAAACAACATCTTTTTTGCTGAATAACAGCCACTCTGAAAACAGAAGAAAATGGTAAATGGTGAAATATAGATTACAAGAAACACAAGTAAAGTGGAATTGGAAAGTCAGTCAGACCGAGTAAGTGTCAGTTACAAAGCAATATCTAACTAAAGTTAGCAAAAATTAGCTAACATTAGCCATCAGTGGTTTTACCTGATGAGGTAAGTACAAGAGCAAAACCCCTGAGTGTAGAAGACTAAGAAAGAATGTCTTTTATTGCTAAAACACAGAGTTTCTCTGACTTTGTACAACTCAGTCTAGAGCAATACAACATTTCTCCAAATTGTTTCTGACACCCGCAGAGAAGGTCAAAGGTCAAAGTGTTTTTTTGTCATATGCAAGTTAAGAAACACGTTTCCCTGTACAATGAAAATCTTACTTTGCCGTCCACATGAATGCCACACAATACAAATGAAATATAAAGTTAAATATAAAGTAAATGAGCTATAACACAACTCTAAATAGGCAGTAAAATCACAAATCTAAGGCACTTTAAAGCAGCAAGTGAAGGGAGCAAATAAAAATACAACAAGAACACAATATAATGTAGAGAGAATATATGCTACGTGGGAGCCGTGGAGTGTAAATACTCAGCAGTGAGCGTGCAATTGTGCATGTGCAAAATGAGAAGCCAGGGAGACAAAATGTTAATGATCCAGGAACAGCTGAACTAAGCAGCAGATGACATAAGAAGAAAAATATCTTCCCACTTCTTCTGCCTCTGTAAATACAAGTTCAATTTGATATTGACACACACACACAACAGCCTAGTGGCAAAATAACTTCACACACTAAAATTGCTCCAGTCTGAGTTAACCTACACTTCAAGGTTCCCACGTGGCAAGAACTAAAACTCACAAACAGCCTTGCAAATGTCTATAATTTGCTCCCCTTGCTGTATGCCAGGTTCCTGTTAGATGTTTACCATCTGTGGTAAGCCAGTTGTTCTGAAGGTTGAGAGTCTCAAGCTCATGCAGATGGGAAATGTGCTCCACTGTTATCTTCTCAATTTTGTTGTTCTGATATCAGGACACAAAACACAGACAGTAAACAAAGTGGCAGATGAGAGTTTTTCACTAGTAACTCCCTATTTCTGAGTGGAATAAAAAAAAAAAGTTTGTCTATTACTGTTGATGATTGTGTGTGTGTGTGTGTGCGCGCGTGTGTGTGTGCATGTAGTGTGTGAAAGACCTGTAGAGACAGCTGGCGGGTTTTGTCAGACAGAGTGGTGGGAAACTCTGTGAGGTCGACTCCAGCACAGTCCACTGCCCCTTCTGTTGTACAGCTGCACTCTGCTGGACACTGGATTGGCTCAGATTTCGTCACCGCTGTTGCAGTACTGGTCACTGTTATCTGGTCTTCCTCCTCCTCTTCCTCTGCTTTGAGAGAGGTCTGGCAATGCACCAAAACCCAGGCCAAGAGCAGCACACTCAGGGCCTGCAGGATGGAATGCTTGGGAAAAGCCATGTCCACTGCTAAACTCTCCTGTTGCAGAAGCACATGCATAGAAAAGTTAAAAGCATAAGGCTACAGAGTATTTTGTTCCTGAGAGCAAGGTCTTGGAAAAGCTACAGTATGCTACTTTTTAGACACAAGATCACACCTCTACTGAAATGCTGACTGAGATTTTGGGGCCAGCTTTAAAACCATGTTCCAGACATGGATTCCGGAGCTAAAGCTACCAACTGGAAAGCTACCGAAGATAGACAGAGCCCATTATATTTACTCGAATAACTTCTTGCATCCAAGAATCATGTCCACAAGACTTCTACGCTATACAGATTGGCAGGCTATACTGCAGAGAGCAAGACAACGCCCACTCTCCAGGATGGCGCCCAGTTGCAATTCTGTGTAAATTACTGCCCAGGAATGACACACAACAGAGGAAAAGCTTAAAAGAAGTCAGAGCAGAGCTCCGCCAGAAGGATACAGAATCATTCCTGATTTATCTCACTGCACTGAGGATATATAATATAATGGCAAGAAGCTATCATTCGACTTTCCTGATGAGGTAGAGTAATACCTGGCAGGGTCTATTCAGGGGGTGAGGGCAGCAACCCCAAACAACAGCCAGAGAGCTTCACTGCTCTTCGACAACATGGAAATATCAGGTGGAACAATACCCCAGAGGCTAAGGTGCGGACAGCCAAGGACTCCGAGCCATGAGTGATTCTTATTTTGGATATTGTCTTGACTGTCTACTTAGGTCCATTCTGTGGCATGCTATCATTTTCATTGTCCTTTTTCATATGTTTCCATCAGTGTCACGGGTGATGCAGCAGCCACTTACTATTAGAGTGGTGGAAGAACGTTTCTGTATTCGAATGTATTCTCAAACCAGTTCTGGTAACCAGAATTGGCATTAGTTGGAATCCTAGCTTATGTTTTTTCTCTCTCTCTCGTCCTCCCCAATTGTTGTGAGTGTCAGTAAGGGCACTACCTGCAGTAATTTTTACAGTGCCTTGCGAAAGTATTCGGCCCCCTTGAACTTTGCGACCTTTTGCCACATTTCAGGCTTCAAACATAAAGATATAAAACTGTAATTTTTTGTGAAGAATCAACAACAAGTGGGACACAATCATGAAGTGGAACGAAATTTATTGGATATTTCAAACTTTTTTAACAAATAAAAAACTGAATAATTGGGCGTGCAAAATTATTCAGCCCCTTTACTTTCAGTGCAGCAAACTCTCTCCAGAAGTTCAGTGAGGATCTCTGAATGATCCAATGTTGACCTAAATGACTAATGATGATAAATAGAATCCACCTGTGTGTAATCAAGTCTCCGTATAAATGCACCTGCACTGTGATAGTCTCAGAGGTCTGTTTAAAGCGCAGAGAGCATCATGAAGAACAAGGAACACACCAGGCAGGTCCGAGATACTGTTGTGGAGAAGTTTAAAGCCGGATTTGGATACAAAAAGATTTCCCAAGCTTTAAACATCCCAAGGAGCACTGTGCAAGTGATAATATTGAAATGGAAGGAGTATCAGACCACTGCAAATCTACCAAGACCTGGCCGTCCCTCTAAACTTTCAGCTCATACAAGGAGAAGACTGATCAGAGATGCAGCCAAGAGGCCCATGATCACTCTGGATGAACTGCAGAGATCTACAGCTGAGGTGGGAGACTCTGTCCATAGGACAACAATCAGTCGTATACTGCACAAATCTGGCCTTTATGGAAGAGTGGCAAGAAGAAAGCCATTTCTTAAAGATATCCATAAAAAGTGTCGTTTAAAGTTTGCCACAAGCCACCTGGGAGACGCACCAAACATGTGGAAGAAGGTGCTCTGGTCAGATGAAACCAAAATCGAACTTTTTGGCAACAATGCAAAACGTTATGTTTGGCGTAAAAGCAACACAGCTCATCACCTTGAACACACCATCCCCACTGTCAAACATGGTGGTGGCAGCATCATGTTTTGGGCCTGCTTTTCTTCAGCAGGGACAGGGAAGATGGTTAAAATTGATGGGAAGATGGATGGAGCCAAATACAGGACCATTCTGGAAGGAAACTTGATGGAGTCTGCAAAAGACCTGAGACTGGGACGGAGATTTGTCTTCCAACAAGACAATGATCCAAAACATAAAGCAAATTCTACAATGGAATGGTTCACAAATAAACATATCCAGGTGTTAGAATGGCCAAGTCAAAGTCCAGACCTGAATCCAATCGTGAATCTGTGGAAAGAACTGAAAACTGCTGTTCACAAATGCTCTCCATCCAACCTCACTGAGCTCGAGCTGTTTTGCAAGGAGGCATGGGCAAAAATTTCAGTCTCTCGATGTGCAAAACTGATAGAGACATACCCCAAGCGATTTACAGCTGTAATCGCAGCAAAAGGTGGCGCTACAACGTATTAACTTAAGGGGGTTGAATAATTTTGCACGCCCAATTTTTCAGTTTTTTATTTGTTAAAAACGTTTGAAATATCCAATAAATTTCGTTCCACTTCATGATTGTGTCCCACTTGTTGATTCTTCACAAAAAATTACAGTTTTATATCTTTATGTTTGAAGCCTGAAATGTGGCAAAAGGTCGCAAAGTTCAAGGGGGCCGAATACTTTCGCAAGGCACTGTACATACTGTAGCTGTGCACACAGGTTCACGGGGCAGTCAGATGTGCAGCACATGTAAATGAATTTATAGCTGCCTGTAGCGTCGCACCTAATGAACTGTTTCAGTTCTACTGTTTCTTTAAACATAGATTCACGTTTAAGTATGACCCAGTTGGGAGGAGAAAGGTTACAGAGGGAACTGGCACTAGCTAATCAAGGGTGGGGGGCTAATTCAGGGATCCTCCTGGGCGGCCATAAGTGCATGGAATTCCTGTCAATTTTGTACTAATTAAGCATCACAGAGCATCCATAATGCCTAATCTCATAGCTTTAGTTCAAAATAGATTGGGGCACGTCTTGGTCAAATTGTGTACTAGCCCCACGTAACCCCAGTCACCAATTTATTCATTTCAAGTTCTGTCACAGGGTGTATGTGACACCTCAGCAGAGATATTTGATGGGACTGAGCCCCAGTCTGAACTGTATATCTTGCTCTCCAGGGACCCTGGGCACCTAGGTGCACATAATCTGTGTCTGTCCACAGGTACAGTGCTTCTGATAAGAGACAATACAAGTGATCTCTACCCTGACAAAGGTTAAGTTCCCAGTGGACCCAGCACTGGACCTGCTTAATGACTACTCCAAACTTTTACTCACCAAAAATATGGCTAGCTGGACTGTCAGCAGCCAAAAAGCATATTGCTCAATCCTGGATTCTTCTACACAGTTTGACAGCACAGTCATAACACATTGTTAGAAATTCTATTTCAGGAACTTTTGACTGCCAGGATAAACACACATTCTCCTGAAACAGTTTGTAAGCTCAGTAGAAGAGTTCTAACTACAGTCTCATGGTCCCTCCTGACTGAACTTTTGTTTTTTAATTTCTTTTTTAGTTTCCCCATAAAGGGTGGTGGGGGTGGTTTCTGTTTAGTTCATGTTCTTTGAGCTCCTGTGTTATGTCTTGTTTTGTTAAAATTCAATAAAGATTAATGTACATAATAATAATAACAGTGATAATAATAAAATAATGTAAGATATAGACCTGATTACGTAAAGTATCGTAAGTGAATTGGCACTGTGCAAATACACTATACAAATAAATTAAATTGAAATGACATGAATTGAAAAACATCAAATCCCCTGATGTTCGTGTAACAAAAGTACGCAAATGGTCTTTTAAGACTGATCACATATTGTGTGCGTGATTTTTTTCCATTATTTTTATCAGATTGGAGCTGGACAAGGTCAAAGATCAATTGTACAAAAAATACTGAAAAAAATCACACAAAAAATTACCATGGGGCAAATTAAAAAAAACCTTATCTCTGTCAAAGGTTATTGAAATCATTTTTTGTTTCAAATTGGACATACATACTGTATGTAGGGTAACAATGTCTATCACCAGGCCAGATTTGATCCGGATCTGACAGCGATTTAAATTTAACATTGAAAACCCTATTTAACACATATTTTCTGCCATAACTTGGCCGATAGTGAAGATAGAACCCTGAAATGTTCAGATAAGATGCACAGTATAACTGCTGGTCACACCCTAAAAGATGTTCGACATCTGATCTAGATCAAGGATTTTAGGACACATTTTGTGTTGGATCTCATTTTTCAGAAGGGATTCATTTGCATGAGTGAATGTTGTGCGTTGGCGGAGGTACATGCATTCTGTGAGTGCTCGCTTTTTACTGTGATGATTGGTTTGTACTGCTTCTTATTGTTTTTATCTTTCATGTATGAATATGTACATAAGCTGCAAAGATCATTTTCATTGTATATGATATACAATGACTTCTTAATTCTTGTTCCAAAAGCCCCCAACTTTATGGAAGGGCCAAACAAAATCACCGGAGTACCCATTTAACAAACACATGTATCTGCTTATTACAATTCCATTTGCAATATGAACATGTACTGTCATCTCAATTCAAATCTTTTCAATCTACCAGTGTTTATCTATCCCTGATCTATAGAAACAATTTGTCTCAATATGTTGGTTTGCACTGTTTACCTGTAGGGCCAGCAACAAACGTGTTTCTGTTGTGTCTGAAGCTTCAGTTGTCACCAACTGCAGGGCTAATTTGTGAAAAGCACAGAAGCATTACCCCTGATAAAGTAACTCTTTGCTTTCCAATCATTTCACACATGTTCACAAACACCAGTAATTTAAAGAAAGTCAAATCGTCAGGTAATGATTAAATAAAATGACAGGAACCTAGCCTTTTACAATTGCCTGACAAGGGCAGCAGTGTTGAGGTGAGGCTAGTGTTTTGGTGAAGCCAGCTGAAAGCCCTCTAATCATCTCCACCAATGTTCATAGAAATATTTCAAGTGGACTCTCAAGGCAGGTCTCAAGGCAAAAGTCTAAAAGCCCATCCATCACTACTTTCCCTTTATCACACCAGAACAACTACCAGAGAAACTGAGGCAAACACACATACTCCGAAAATCCTACACAGCAGCATGTATACGCCCACAGCAAATGAAAAATAAAAGCCTGTGCACTTGCCTGCACTTATTGTACAATGTCAGCCCTCGCCTGAATAAAAACATGATGACATCCAGGGGTCAGAGAGAACTTTAAGCCTTCACTCAGTCAACACCATGTTATTAAGTTACTTTATAATTCAAAGGCATAAAAGTGAGAATCCTGTTTACTGTAGAGATGCTGTGCATTTTAAAAGTAATCATCTTGTTTCCATGCTGCTGCTCTTCCTCAGCTGAGCAGACGTCGTGATGTGTTTTTACTGCACTGTGAAATAGTTTGCATCATCTGAAGTACACATGCCACAACTGTCATGCATGGATGAGTGAAGCTGGCACTTAAAGTTCAGTCTAAGCTCCTAACGGCATAGCGGCCACCCTGAAAACATGCAGCAGTAAAGCCTGCGAAAGCCACATTCTGGTCTACTACTGTACTTTACCCCTTTGGAACAATGTTTGCTGAAATGCACTGAAGTCTGAAGTCCAGTCCAAACACAATCTATCCCATAGCAGGCGAAGTGTCACACAGCCACACCAGATACCCTCCAGATGTGAGGGAGAAGTGAGAGTAGGAGAAGGAAAGTTAGGAGATTGAAAGGAAGGGGAACAGGGGAGAGTGAAACAGAAGGGAGTGAGTAAGAGAGCCAGCTCTGGCTTGACTTGGAGCCAAAAACACAGATTCTTTCCTTTTTCCCATAATTTTCCCCTACTTTTATGTCACTGTTGTGGGCCTTCACCATTTTAATGTAATACGTTTGTGTTGTGATAGCTTGGAGCGGTGATGTTTGGTGAGGTTTACTCTACATTCAACAGAGATCATAATCATACTGTAGACTTTAGGAAAGAACTACTTGGATCCACTTAAAGGTTAGATTCCTTCAGACAGACAGGGTGGTCCTATCTTATGTGTTCAACAACTGACACACACTTGTTCTCCAAAGTACCCTGAATCTTAAAGTGCAGATTTTTGCTAAGACACTATAAACTACACGAAATCAACATTTCTCTGTTTTGTTAAGAGCAACATGTTCTGAGATCATTTCATTTGGGGTAGACAGATTAATTATCTAACATAAAAGGTGAACGAGGAACCTGCCAAAAAGAGGCAACAGGATATGATCTACTGTCCCACATGTCTCTGCATCAGAGCTCTTTTGCGTCACCTCTAGTTAGGCCAAGTGAGTGGACACCTGCTGCCATTATGATGCATTACCACATATCACTGAACTAAATTTGGGACTGTTTCATCACCAATCAAACCAAAATATGCCATAACAAAAAGTGCATTTGTATTTGTCTGATTTTTTTTCTTTCACTCCTCATTTTTTTACCTTCTGATTAGGTTTGTGTGTGAGCAACAACTAAAGCATTAGCCTATTTCTCATCTCGCTTCGGCATTTATTTAAGTTTTTTGCATGGAAGACATTCAAATAAAACAGCTTTAAAAAAAGGAAACCCCCAGTTGTCCAAAGTTCAAAAGATTTGCCTCTAAAGTTTACTTATTTACATGTTAATGTAATTTGTTTAAGCAAAAACTAAGAATAAAAACAGCAATGTGGTGCTTTACATAGTTTTTTGGCAAGCCATTTAAGTTATCCTGAGAACTTTAAACCCCTTTTGGGTGTCTCTGGGAATATTAATGCTTTATTTTATGTGCCCCTTAATTTCTCTTTAATTTTTTTCTAATATTTTCCAAAAAAAACAGCTGATATAAACAGATGATATATGTAATTGGTTCTTTGGACAATTAATGGACAGCGCTATGCTCTTTGGTACTAAGTAAAGTAACTAAATTACTACTGTGGAAAATGTTTTAACAGGCTGTTTCATATGCCCTCTGGATACTCTCTCCATTAGTGAAAGGTTTATTCTCACACAGTGCACGAACACAATGTGAGTGATTCACTGAGGGGCTTCAGGGACAGCTACACAATCCACAACTCCATCAATGGTCGCTGCAGTACATTTATTTATTTTTTTAGCTCTGAAATTTGAAACCAAATTTTTTTTCAAGTGCATCTGGACTTACTAAACATTAAGCAATTGCAGTGAATGTTCTAGAAGTGGCCTCTAGTGTGTATGTATACTGGAACTGCAGCCACCAACTGCAGACAGGAATGAAGTTAATGATAAATGCTTGGACCAGCGTGGAAACTAGTGGGTCCCTGGATGGCAATAGTAAGTTTTGAGAGTTTCACATACTGGCAACAAGTCTGTTAAGCTGCTGGTTTTAGGCTGAGAGACAGACCTCCGTCTGTAGCCCCAAATCCCCTCCTGAACTTGGAGAACAAACACTCTGATCCATGCTCTCGCTATTACTCATCATATTATTTGACAGGCTGTTTTCCACTCAGAGGGGCTCTCGGGTCACTGGTACATGTTTTTAACAATTTTCCACTCTTTCAGTGGAACATGTTCAGAATGTTCTCGAAATAGTGGCTGTTCCAACAGATTAATTTTACAGCTCAACTTTCCAGCTTCGAACAAATTGCAGGTCCTTGAATTTCATGTCATTTTCTAGGATACGGCAGAGGATAGCAGGGATTGTGTGTACCGCTCAAATGTCTATAGGAGAAAATAAATTCATACGCTGTTGTCCCCGCTGTATGGAAGCATGCACATGCAGTCAAACAGCCCCAGCATGATTGCTTTTTGTTTACACTTTCTACCGGTTACAGCTGAGCCCCACAAGTGTGACATTTATTACACTATGTACAACCCCAAATCAGGAAAAGTTGGGACAGTATGTAAAATCTAAATTTAAACTGAAAATAGTGAACTGTAAATCATCATAAAAAGATGAGATAACTTATTATGGCACCACATATGGCTACCTTGGTAGCATGAACTCGTGTTTGTTGTTTCTCCTTTGTTTTCTCTGTCTTCTGCAACCCACCCTGGATTACCTTTACCACAGAAGAGCTACTATACATAAGGAGGTGGAATCTGCTTCTACATAAATGAAGGTTAGAAAGAGCTTGCAACAAGGACCTAAAGACTCTTTTCATCAACTGCAACCCATTTTATTCTCTGAGAGTTTTCGTCGTTCATTCTAGTCAGAGTGTATATAACACCGCAGGCCAACTCCAGCGCACTACAGCACCTGGCCGAACAGATAACTAGCATAGAACTCAAACATCCCAACCCCCCACTCACTGCTCAAGGGGATTTTAACAGAGCAAATCTCACCCATGACCTGCCCAACTACAGACAGCATGTCAGTTGTCCCACCAGGGACAAAAACACAATGAACCACTGCTGCACAGCAATAAAAGACGCCTATCGCTCTGTCCCCGGTGCAGCCCTTGGTCTGTCTGATCACTGTATGGTCCATCTTATAGCAAACATACTGTATAGGCAGAAACATAAAGCTGCAAAGCCTGTGATCAAAATGGTGAGGAGATGAACTGAACAGGCAAAGTCAGCGAAACAGGCCTGCTTTGACTGCACAGATTGGAGTGTATCTGAGGCTGTGTCTACAGACCTGGATGAACCAGCTGACACTGAGACATTTTACAACAGCTTTTGTGAGGACGTGTGTGCCCAACAAGACCTTCTGCACATACAACAACACCAAGCCCTGGTTCACAGAAAAACTTAAGCAACTTCGTTGTGCCAAAGACAAGGCCTACGGAAGTGGTGAAAGGATCCTATACAGGCAGGCCAGGAACACACTGATGAGGGAGATCAGAGTAGCAAAGAGGAGCTACTCTGAAAAGCTGAAAGCTCAGGTTTCAGCCAGCGACCTCTCATCTGTGTGGAGAAGCCTGAAAAACATCACTAGCTTCAGGACCCCCTCCTCCACTGTGGAAGGTCATCATCAACTGGCAAATGACCTGAATGTGTTTGACTGTACAGGTGCATCTCAATAAATCGGAATATCATGGAAAAGTCCATTTATTTCGGTAATTCAACTCAAATAGTGAAACTCGTGTATTATATACATTCAGTACACACAGAATGAAGTAGTTTAAGCCGTTGGGTCTTTTAATTGTGATGATTTTGCTCACATTTAACAAAAACCCACCAATTCACTATCTCAATAAATTAGAATACCTCATAAGACCTATTAAAAAAAAACATTTTTAGTGAATTGCTGGCCTTCTGGAAAGTATGTTCTTTTACTGTAAAGGCTGAAAACCATTATAAAGCCTCATCCGGTTCTTTCAAACCAGGAACTCAGAGGGACGACTCAGACCACTTGAGTATATAAAAAATATATCCGTGCTGGTTTATTCAAAAAGTCACAGGCAAGAATTCACACTTCAAGTCCAGAGATCTTCCAACCCCCAGCCTGCCAAAAGCAGCCCGGAAACAGGAAGACCCCGAACCAAGCATTGCTATACAATATTAATCCTTTCTGGGCTGTCGAACCGTGACGTCACCTGATATGCCAGCTTGGCAGCTGAGCAGAGCAGTAGACCAAACATGAAGAAAATAATGTGTGTGGCTGTTGTTTTCGTGGTGTGTATCTAAAACAATTTGACATAACATTACACATTAAGACAAATATTATGGTTACTTTTACAGTCATAATAACATTTGTCCCTGACTTGAGCCCTTCTGCCTTAACAAACCTTGCATTTAACAGCCTGAGGAAGACATCCTGGCTACACTAACAGTCCTAGACAACAAATCTCTGAATATCTATCTAACTAAAAAATAACCTAACAACACACAGCACTACGTATGGCGTAAAAAAAACAACCATGTACCAATATGAAAACATCGTCCCAACAGTGAAGTACAGTGGAGGGAGCATCGTGATGTGGAGCTGCTTTGCTGCCTCTGGACCTGGACCACTTGCCAATGTGGAGTGAAAAATAAATTCCCAAGTTTATCAAGGTACAGTGGGTATGGAAAGTATTCAGACTCCCTTAAATTTTTCACTCTTTGTTATATTGCAGCCATATGCTAAAATCATTTAAGTTCATTTTTTTCCTCATTAATGTACACACAGCACCCCATATTGA